>NC_051432.1:20902564-21020894 GCF_001649575.2 Kryptolebias marmoratus
ATATATATATATATATATATATATATATATATATATAATATTATTATATGTATTACTTTCTTTTGATAGTTTTGACTGGATGTTCTGCTATGAAAGCTATTTCAAAGAGTGTAGGTGTGTTCTTCTTCCTGATTATTGTAATGATAGGACAATGCACTGAGGCACATCATTAGACTTTTGATCATGAATCTAATTATACAGTTAACTGTGTTATTGGCAACATACACATTTTCAAAATGTCATTAAAGTGAGACAGCAATAACATGTTATCAATGTTTTATTTTGAAAGCCGCTGTCAAAATTATAAAAAAATAAAATAAAAACATAAAATGGATAATTCTCTGCCTCTGTAAGGACAGTATAGTGAAATGTAAGAGATAAAATTAAAATTTACTTCAGCTGCTGAGTGTCAAAAGTAATCAAATCACTATCTACAAACTTGAACTTTCACTCCATCCTATTTTGAATGCATCAACAAAACTGTTGGAAAGATGCTACATTATTTTCTGTTGGAACAATAAGACTGGGTCTGCTGACATAGTTTCTCTGCTTGTTTAAACCTCTAATACAGTGACATAAAATTGTTTTCTTCCTCATCGTACACATCCCCGCTTGAAGTGCACATAATAGTTCCTATTTTCTAATGCAATTGAACAGTTGTTGCGATTCCTTTTCTTTGTTTGTCTTTGCTCAGTCACCCTTTCACAAGAAAGGTGTTATGATTCTGGCCTGTCTGCCTGCTGTCTCCTTTCCCTGCTCACCAGGCCTGCAATCAAGTTCATCTGTTTCACCTGTCCCCTGCCATTCCACACTCAATCAGCATCAAGCCACTCACCTGTTCAGTAGCAGTTATATTCAGCTCCCTGGCAGGCAGACAGTGCCAGATTTTTTGAAAGCCACAGTGTGAGTAAATATCCAGCATACTTTCTTTGCCTGACTTTGTTATGACCACGTTTTGTCTCACGGATTTCTCTGCCTCGCCTAGCCCTTTTGGATACCTCTGTTTTCTGGATTACGACCCTGTTTCTGTCCCTCGACTACTGCCTCCTGCCTCGCCCCGTGGATCTGTTTGCCTGAGTCTGACTTCACGTGTCCGAACCTTTGTCTGTGCCCTGACCTCTGAGTTTTGTCTAGCCCTCTGATTTCCGTCAGTACTGATCTCCTGGTAACGACTCTGCCCGTCCTGGACTTTCCTTTTGAAGAACTGCCGTCCCCGGTCGCAAGGTGCGCCAGGATTAAGTGGAACCTGTCCCTGGTCCTGTTTCCACACGGACTCTGAGAAGGTTAGTGGCTTTTTGCTCTGAGCTTCTGCACCTTCTCAAAGGTTCTCTCCAGCCACTAATCATTCTCTCTTTCCTCAGTGGTTTCCGGTTCATGTTCCTGAGCCCCTGCCTTTTTCATCTCAATAAATATTTGTAGTCACACTGTGTCTGGCTGAGATTCTGGGTCCTCTGCTCCGTTTTGACAAAAGGCTAATGTAAGGTTTTAGTTCCATCACCCAGAATTACCTTCCATTTTCACCACTCTTGTCTTTTTCTTCATATTTTTTTTTCTTACATATTAAAGCCATTTCATCATCTGTTTGTTGCATATTTGAGTGACAGTGAGAGCAGCATCTGTCTGCCCTCACAATATGAAAGGTAATAGCCAGGTTTAAATGTTTTTATGAGAATTAACCTCATTTCATTTTCAACCATTCAGCTCAATCGTTCACTCTATTACTCTGGTGACCTTGCTTTTTGTTTCTACACTCGTTTATAAAGAGCCTGACATACTTTTGAGTATAGTGTCATCATTTTGATGCTCAGTTCTTCAAACATCTAATTTTAAATTTTCTGAAACTCGCTTTTCTCATTTCACTCTGATATAGATCTTATCAGACAGATGAGAAGCACTGGAATAAAACTGAAAATTGATCCCAAAATGTGTATATAAAAAAATCCCTGGTAAATGTTCAAGCGTAGTGTAGAAACTAAACAGGAGCTTTATCAATTTTATTTTAATGTGTCAACTGACATGTTTAATTTACAAAAAAGAATTTGAGTTAATAATGATGCAACTCCACAGATGGACCCTTTTAAATACCAGTAGTTTCCCACTCTGCATTGCCAACCTCCCCAGGGATTTTTACTTTCACCTTCCTTAAACAGACAGCTTTTTCCCTCTCTAATCGTTTAAAAAAAATACTTCTCCTATTCACTTTTTTTTAGTCCTGCAATGTAAAGAGGTTGCTGCTATGTCCTTCTTTACTCACAAAAATACATTCACCTGATAATATTTTTTGCATGTTCTCATGCAAGCAATGCTGTCATGCATGTCCCCACAGACCAAAAACATACACGTTAGTTTAACTGGTAACTCTAAATTGTCACTAGGTTTGAGTGAGAATGTGAATAGTTGTGTGTCTCGTTTGTCTTTACGTTGTCCTGTGATGGACTGGCAACACGTCCAATGATGCTAAAGCTCATCACAACCCTGCACGGTTGGAAAGGTGGGCGAACAAAATGAATGATTGTATGTATGGATGTTCATTTTCCCATATAAAACTTTTACATAACACCACACCCGGTATGAATGCCTCCAAGGTGCAAGAGATTCACTGTTTCACATTATGAAAACTAAGTTTAAGCAATTGAACTGACAACAGAAAACAATAATCCTGGAGAAATACCTGTTTTCTTCTTTTTGACTAGTCTACATGGACAAACAGACTTACTAGGACTGATTTACAGAAATATTGCACATAGATGATATGGTGTATAAATAAAGTGAATAATTGTTAATCTTACAAACTTGTTGGATTAAGGAGATGGAGAAGTAAACAGATACTGTACAGCAGTCTCATTTACTAGAATAAATATTGCCATAAACATGTAAACAAAAGCAGTCTGTGCCATAGGCTGTGCTGTGTGTAATGTAATGCAGCTTTGTGAATGACTGCAGGTGTGTAGTTCAATATTATAAGTTTGCTGGGCCTGGAAGAGTGAGTGCCGTATGTTTAGCTGTGTGATGGCTGTGGGGTAGAAGCTGTTCCTCAGCCGCGTTGTGCAGGTATATAGGGCTCTGCAACACCTTCCAGAAAGCAGAGGGATAAAAAGGTGGTGTTGTTCTCTTTGATTATTTTCCCAGCTTTGTGCCTGCACCTGGTCTGGTGGATTTCTTCTAATGATGGAAGCTGAAAACCAGTGATCCTTGGATATGTTTTCATGATGCACAGCAAGATCTTGTACTACAAGGTGCAGCCAGAAAACCATGGAATGATGCAGTAAATTGTGACTGACTCTGTGGTGCCCTTGTGATTGTTCACCAGCAGGTGTTGCAGAAATTGGGCTTTCTTCAGGTTTCACAAGAAGAGGACTCAATGAAGAACTTTTTTTATACTTCACTGGCTGATGTGATATGGTCCGTGACAAGTTCTGCCTGATATGTACGCACAGAAACTGGACGCTCTGGACCACCTTCACTCTCTCATCACTGATATTAATGGGATGGTAGCATTTGTGCTCTTGTCTCCTAAAGACAATTTCGACTTAAACCCTTTTGGTTTTCACCCACTTCCCTTTGTCATTCTAAACAAGCTTTTCACAGTTTTGTTGTCTGCAAAATATTTGTTGGTGTTAGAGTTATAGAAGAGTCAAGGAGGAGGGTGCTGAGCACAAAGTCCTGGGGAGCTCCTATATTGAATGTAATGAAGGTGGACATATGTTTACTAGTTTGCAGTGTCTGTGATTTAAAACTGAGAAGGTCCATTACCTTGTTGCATCATGTACGTATGTTTGTTCAATTCTGAGATTATTCACTTTTGGGGCCAGTTTGATTTGGTTTGCAGTGTTACAGGCAGAGTAGTCAATAAACAGACTTTGCATGTAACTATTTAGCTGGGCTGAACTCAGTGTGGCGGGGGTTGCTGTCCTTTTTGAATCATGTGACCAAAAAGGAAATTATACTTATACCAGCAGTATCCTTTTTCACCCTAGTTTTAAACATGCAGCCTTGGTCTGTCTAACTCTAAAAGACCTAAAGCTGAGTAATAAATTACAGAAATTCTAAAAAGAATGCCAACTGGGACTTATTATTACTACTTTCAAGAAGTCTTGTTAAATCCTCCTGTTCTTCATGAAACTACTCATTTTTTATATAAATTATATTATAGCAGCATATATTCTTATCTCTTTTGGAGACAGTGGCTGTATTTACATTGACACCCAGCCAAGCATGTAAAGACATTCCTTTGGGTTTGGTTTTACTTTTGTTTTTTTTTTTTTTTTTTTGTCAAAAAAGGTGTATTCAATACATATTAGGAAATGGCAGTTGTGGCAAAAATATTTTTCGTTAAAGTCAATATTTTTGGTGCTTGAATTTTTAGGTGTTGTTTCTGGAAGTAAAATCGTATTTTTCTCTTATTTTCTCTCAGGGTTTTCTTCTCACTCTGCTCATAGGATAAATGTCAATTTTAATAGCTAAATTATTTTATTGAGAAGAGAGACATTTTACTTTAAATTATTATTATTATTATTGTGCATACTGAGACCACATTAAAAACTATCAGACACATTTATTTATTGATTCATTCATTCATTCATTCAATCATTCCCTCACTGTACAACAAAAAGGGAGCTGTCCTAGGATTGTGCCAGTGGCTGTACTATTGGCACTTACAGTTAGGGACAGGAAAATGCTTTGGTGTTTATTTCTTGTTGTTACCTTAGACCAAAGACTGGAATTGGAGCTTCAAAAACCATATATGACACCTATAAATTTGAAGGCTGTGGAATGCCTAAATGGAGTTTATTGTGTCTAAATGTTGAGAATTAAAAATAGAGGTTTTTATTCCTCTAAGGATCCTAAAAATAATATTAGTTTTGTTAGAAATGGGGAAAACAGTAAAACTATTCAGCATTAAAAGCTGCTGTTTTACTTTATTAGATTATAAGATAAAAGAGATATGGTAGTTTGGTGGTCAGTGCCACGGTCTCATAATCCAGAGGCTGCAGACTCAAGCCCAGGTTGCCTTCAGGAAGAGCATCTGGTGTAACAGAATTGCCAAATCTTCCCTGCGAGTTCACACTCTGTGGCGACCCCTGAAGGAGGAGGCAGCGGAAGGAAGAGTATAAAAATAATTTGCCACACTGACAAACACATATAAATAGAGCTGCTAAACATTTGCCTTCAGAAAAACAAAGGATCAACTGAAAGACAGATTTATTGAGCCAATGCAAAACTAGAAAAAAATCCAAAACGTTTTTTTTTAATGGCAGGCTACAGCTACCCACCATGCAATGCAAAATACACACACTGATTAAAATTGTCACATCAGACTTTTCAGAGGAAGGAAGTGAGGAAAAAAGTATAATATAATCAAAAATGGAAAGTGAGAAAAATATGACAAACTGTCCTTCACATGAATTTTTGATTAAAGAGAACAGAAGCAAAAGGTGTGGGCACAAACACACACTCCATCACAGGTCTGCTTGATGAATGAACAATATGAGTGAACAGTAACCCCTTGAGTATAATCCAATAAATGATAAAACAGCAAAAGGGAAAACAGCCCTAAATAGTTGTGACAACCTAATGCTTCATTTGAATTACAATCACCATCATCTTTGACATCGCAGCTGTGTACTCAGTTCAGAAATATGTAAAAGTTATTCTAACAGTTTTGCAGATTTGACATACCTAATGAAAAAGGTATAAAGCCTAAAGAATAAACAACTGTGATTTTGTGTTAAAAATACAAATGTGTCACTCTTCATTCCAAATTTCCTTCTGTTCTTTGTTTTATTTATTTATTTTCCAATGTTCTATTTTTCCATCCACATAAGCAACTAAAATTAAACAATTCTTATACAAGAGCATTTTTCTTTTCATAAAATATATGCTTGTGTTTTGGCAATCTTTAAATTTTATTTATTTGTTTATTTTCCTAGGAACAATACAAAAACAAACAAAACAAAAAAAAGAACAATGTCATAAATCGAATAATGCAATTGTTGCATCCTACTGTATATAGGACTTGAAGTTGGATATTTAAGAAAGCTCAAATCTTTAAAACAGCTCATAGAAAAGGCTAATCTTCGATTGTCCATATGACTTTATGTACCTTTATGTACCTTATGTTTAGGTCTGTACCTTTTACAGACCTAAACACAAGAAAATAAAAAACAAAATAAAATGAGAAAAACATTTTACACACAGCATTATATGTGGAAATCACTTTACAGAATCACATGAGTTGCTCTTAACAAAATAAGAAAATGTACTCATGTAGCCTTGTTTTGTTAGACACAAATGTTCAGACCATTCTAGAACATATGTAATTGTATTGGTGGTCAAAAGCTTTTTTTGACAGAATGCTACTTTTATTTTCTGTCACTTTTTGATTGGGGAGATGACACCTTTTTTTTTTAGGGGAAAATAAATGTTGCCAAAAACTAAATTTGACTAATTTTGGGTGTCCTCTTAATGTGCTGAATATGCAGTGGCAACAAAAGTTTGAAATTATAAAACAGTTACTTTAAAAAGTCTGCATTTTGAACTTGTTGCTTGGAGCTATAACACCTCCATGCCTTAAATCCATGCGGTCAATTCTTCACTGGTATAAACATTTTAATCCAAAGCCACAAGGTACAATCTTATGTTTGGTTCTTCTTCTGGGTATTTTCCCTGCCTGTATTAACCTATCAACTTTTAAAAATCCGAACGTGTCTAAAAACAATAAATTGATCCTTGAGGGCATTTTCCTTTTTAGTACTTTGCTACTTTGTGTCCATCTTTTACGATAAGAGGATTCAGTAATGGCCTTTCTCTTGGTCCCAGAACCAAACAGAGTTTCCAACAGTGGCTGGCACGTAGTATGACTGGGTATGCAACCGAGACGCTGTTATGGCCCTAACACAATGCCATTACTGCTGTAACACAGTGCTAATGTGCTTTCTTGATTTTTCTCCTGCACAAATGCACCCACACACATGCACACACACGCACACGTGTACCCGCACACACGCATGCACCCACACACACATGCACATATTTTTACAAATTCAAGCTGGGTTTCTCTGGAAACTAATGGGTTGTGTTCTTAGAAAGACACGACTACTTAAGAGCTGGTTAGGGACTAAACACAGATGGTGTCTGTGTTTGTCTGTTCATGGATGTATGTGATTTTGTTTATAGCTGTTTGAAAGAGATAAGAAGAAAGATATATCAGTTTTGCTGTTTGTTTTTCTTATATTTAGACACACTCATGGGAGGATCCAACTACAAGTCTATTTTAGTAAATGTCCATTGTAGGGTGTGTGATGACTCTTCAAATGGGTGGTTTTTGGTACAAAACCTTTTTCTTTATTATGTTTATTTATGTCAAACTTTTTTTTTTTTGCTTCTTTGTTCTCCTCCAATGATGCCCACTTTAGGGACATTTTCCATTACATGTGTTTTTTTAAATGTATCCACAACATATGTTCCCTCTCTGGAATTACTAAACATTGTAATAATACAGGCAGTCAAATAGATTCTTACAGTATCAACTCTAATGTATAGACACATTAACGCATGGAAGTGTCCCATTATGGCCAACATTTTTAACCTCATTTCACCAGAACTGCTTCTACTGAGCTACTGCATTCTTTTAATGTTAAAACTGTGAACTGGGACCAGGAACCAGGACCATCTGTAGAGCTCCTAACCCCTCTCTGCATCAATGACTACTTAGCTCTCATCATCAATGGTAGTTAAAGGAGCAGAGACAAGATGATAACAGCGAGGCATGAAGAAAATCTGTTCACACAGAGAGCAGCGTTTTTGTCTTCATCTTTGCCTCTTCATACTATAATATGGCCCTGGATTGGCTCATCTCTGGGTAATGTACAGTATTTTATGTCCTTGTAGGCCTGTAATTCTATGATGCAAATCCAATTTGTATGTTACAGCAGCCATCTGTTTGCAGTCCATACGAGCAATCTGACACAAATTTCACATAAAATGCTGCTGCTTGGGAACTTGAGTAAATGTGATTGACTATTTCACTGCTAACCATGTGTGTGCTGCTGGATTCACGTGGATTTAAAAAAAAAAAGATTGTGGCTCTTCTGCACCATTTCCTAGTACTGTTAAGGCCTGTTTGTGCTGTAAGATTCTTAATTCTCTTCATGTTCATAGGTTTTCTCCCCGTTATCCAGATTCTTCTCATAGTCTGAAGACATGCAAGTCAGGTGGATTAGAGGAAATAAATAGCTCATAGGTGTGACCTGAAGTGTGAAGGATTTCCTGTTCCTTCGTGTTAGATTGCAACAAACGACAGGCAGCTTGTCCCGGGAGATATTTGTGTCTTTCATCTGATGCATGCTTGAATGCACTCCCAATCCTTCTGACCTTGAGTAACAGATAATAAGTAAAAGAATGTAATTCACGACTTACATTTGGTCTTGCTTTCTTTCTTTATCAGTTCACTTGGATATTTTCAGTTACTTAAAATGTATTCATGTGACTACAGACTTTGGATAAGACTTCAGAGTGCTCTAAGTCAATCCTACCAGATAATAAAGACATGGGACAGCAGTTCTTCATCTAAACTGTAAAAATTGTTTAAAACTGATGGACACAGAAGAATAAAAAAATAACATCTTGGTATTTGTGTATGTCTGGAGAACATGGCTAGAAAACATTTAATACATTAATTATTTAATGTATGACAGTTTTAGAGGCATAATTATTACTACCTCGCACATGTTATTTGATGGCCAGAAGAAAAAAAAATGAGGCTGACTTAAATGAAAAGCTCAGACCTATTTTCAAGTTGTCAAATACTGCCACTCTGTCAGAACCTCTTGTCGACACAAATGAACACACAAGCTACCCTTAGATGTCAAGCTCCCGGGTGAACATTATAAAAGGCTGTTATTTTAGAACAAACCAGGAAGGTTTTCAAATTCTAACTAAGTAGTGTTGTTTTGTGAAGTACTAAAGCTGCTTTTCAGGTACACACAAAAGACAAAGTTTGCACATTAACTGTGTGTAACAGTCAAGCCTATAACACAAGAAAAAAAAATCTTTGAATTTCCCTGTCAAACTTCCTCTCTGCAGTGTTTGACGGGGGCCTCAGTTTGAACAACCAAAATATTAGAAACAGACCAAAATAAAAGTAATTTTATTATTAATATTATTAATATTATTATTATTATGCATTTACTTCCTATACAACATTTACATATCAACTCAGTGATTACTGTGGTACAAAACAAAACTAATACATAATGTCTGGATAAAGAAAACATTACTGCCATGTATTTGGCTGATTCTTGACACTTAAAACAGCTTATGCTTAGTATTTATGACATAAAAATAGGTTATCCAAGATATATTTTGTTGCTGCCTTACTGTGACAGGATACAAATAATAATTATAAAAAAAAAAAAAAAAAAACTTAAGCAAACAGCAAAGCTACGTTTCATCAACCTATAATGTTTACACTGCTGATGCACTCTCTCGCCTACCGGTCTTTTCAAACACAGTCACTAATAGTTTACTCATAGATGGTTCCCAACCCTGTTTTCTGACGTGGTCTAAGAGAGTCGTACCAGGGTGGGTGCAGAGAGTGTAGTCAGGTCACAGGAGCGTGCCTCGGGGATGTAAAAAATTAGCAGTGAAAAACCCATTTGGCAAGTGTTAAAAGCGTAGCAGCATCATGATTGCCTTCACGCCGCAATCAAGCCACGTTTTATTAAGTCATGTGGGTCACAGAGAGCGTAGCTGGGTTATCAACCAGTGTGAAAGGGGCCTAAAAGCCACCTTGATCTTATCTTTATCAAGAAATGACATGTCAAGATGTGTGTAGCCTCCTGCATACTACAGATTTACAGAATGTTTCTTCACAACAAAACAGGACGTTTGTTTATAGTGTTTCCTTAAATCAATGTAACTTTGAAAACTTTGTTATAAAATAACTTTTATTTACTGCTATGAAAGCTTTAGTGTATGAATAAGATAACATCCCTGCCTGTTCTTAGTAACTTTGAAGCTAAAATGTGTTAAGAAATGATAATGAACCTCCTCCCTGTCCTTTTTATTTAATTTGCCATTGGGTTTTTAAAAATATTTACTTGTAATATCGCAGAGTGAGGGAGGGGCAGAATAGTTGATGGGATATGAAGGGAGGAAGCACATCTGGTGTTGGAATACACCCACCGAGACACTGAGAAGTTTACTGATTAGGACACACATACACACGTAAACACACACAAAGTATCACATTTTAAGAGGGTACATGGCTTTGTGCTCATATCAGCCTGTTCGTGCACCGCAGCTGCAGTGATGTGAGCTTCTCTGTGTGGGTGTTTGATAGGATTTTAATTTTTATGTGTTTTTCTTCTTTTCCTCATTTGGATTGACAGCGTGTTTGTGTGTACGTGCGGTGTTGGGACGGGGAGGAGTAATTTGCATGTCTATTCATATTTCTGACACTACAAAGATACTCCTACTGGAATTTTGATTACAATAGCAAAGTACCAGGAACTCTAAAAAGCTAAAATTATAACAGTGGAGTTCTGTGTGTCTTTGTTTTTCCTGGCTGCACTTTGTAACTTTAAGACTGATGCCGACTGTACTGTAGTGTGTCAATCATGCATTCATCCATGCAGTGTTGCAGTGTTTTAAAAGTAAATTGTCTGGTACATTATGTAATATTAATCAACATGGAGGTCAATAAATCACGGATGATCACATGCCTCTCACACATTACTGTGCTCCATAATCACTTGTTGCAAAAATATCTGAGTGAGCCACAGGCAGAACTAAGTTGTTCAAACTCTTTAACTTTCACCTGCAGCTGTGAAACACTCCCAGGGTAGCCATTAGTGGCTGGAGAGGCTGTAATAAAAAACTATAGGGGGCCCCAAAACGTCTAGATGAAGCCCTCGGCACTTTCTACTGAATAGGTGTAAAATATGGCTTCCTGTAATTGCCCTGGGTATATTTTGGAGTTGAGAACAAGGTCTAAGAGCATACGGCACAAAAAAAAAAATAGTCATCACCTGTCTTCATCACCAGTCTTGGATTTTTCTTTTTATAAAACAAGCCTTTGAAAAGCTGAAATGTTTAAAGCATGTTTTCAAAAGTGAAGTGGTGATATTCGTTGAACGTTTAGGTTATTTATGAAAACTCATCTCAGTGTAATTTTTTTATGCAATAGCTGCACCGCCAGACACATTCAGACTCCATAATGTAGCTAAAGAGAACAGTGGTTTGTTTTTGCTTTCTTTAAGAAACAAGAAACTGATCACATATATTGAGTTATATTTAACACGTCACTCACAATGCTATTATTTTTCTTTTTTTTTTTTACAGTCCACATTGCTGCAATAGATTAGGTAATAAATTCTGAATCATGTATATACAATTAAACTCAAAAAGCCATGATATATCATTAAACCTTATTCATTTGCTGTTAAATAGTCCTCTTTTTATAGAACATCAGGCTCTAAAACACGGTGATAAACTGGGCTTTTACATTTCTGAGAGTGTAGTCCTAATGCTTAGTTAAGCATTTTAATTCTAGGTGACACAAAATAAAATAAAAGCCAGGGTAAGGAAAACATTTAAAACAAGGATGTTTATCATTGGTGTTTTACAAATAAAGTACAAATGTTTTACTGGAGGACAGCAATTTGTTTCTTTTATTCTTTTACAAACTATTGCTTTAGCCTCTTAATTTTCACACAATGTACTTAGTTTTTGTTTGGCTGTTTCTGTTTGCGCTGTCTTGTCTCATCTTTTTTTAGTGCTATGGGCTTTCACTTTCTTCTCTCTCTCTCTAGCAGATACCAAACAAAGATGCAGTGTATCCACACAATCTTCAGGCTCCTGAAACTGAACAACTTTCTAACAATTCCCCTCAGAAATCCCTCAAAGGTGCCCCCGCAGATTTATTTCTTTTTGCTCAAAATGCACCTTTGTTATCAGTTCAGATAACAAATCAAGACTTCAGTACCATTCATTCTTTTGCTTTCATCCCACTGGTCTACTTTTGGTCCCTTGTCACATTAGTTTCACTCTGTCCAATTTTATTTCAGGTGTACGATGATATCACTGCCCTCAGCACACAGCAAGTGACACAGTGAAGAATTGTCCTCTCCGCGAGAGCTTTAGAGAAATATGTGAAATGATAATTACCTCTGAACACTGCATTATGTAGCAGAGGTACATAATTTGTTAAAATTACACCAGTTTGATGGAACAAAAGAATCTTTTTTTCATTGTCTTGATCTCAGGGGTGAGGAGTCCATGTTTGGCTGTCTGGTAAATAGTATAAACGTATAATCACTTAAAGCTACAGTTTTTCTGCTAAGATTTGTTATGGGATGTTGTTTTTTTTTTGTTTGTTCTGTTTTTAGTAAAAGAAAATTCATATTTAAAACAAAACAAACAAACAAAACTCAAAATACCAGTAAGAAAAGTACTATGACATAGTAAACTATGATAACTCGTGCTTTTAATAAACACACTGTCAAAACTTTTAGGTTTGCAATCAAAATGATGGTGAAATAGATCTTTTTTTCCCCACTTATAAGCTTTAAAGCTTTATCTGACGGTGATTATTTGCTTCCAAACTGCTAAATGTGAATGTTGCAGTAACTTTATAAAAACAAAAATATGCTTTTGCAAAAAATGTTTTTGCTAAACCAATTTTGCATTTGTTTAGGCTTTTCAGGGCAATAAAAGCAAGATAATCTGGCCTGTTATTATTAAATAGTTGCACTTTGAAAAAAAAAACTAAATAAATGTACTTTATTTTATTTATTTATTTTTTTTTAACAAATTGTTGTTAGTAGGTTTCAAAACATTTCTCAGCACCAGTTGATGTTAATTTATGAACACACTTTAATAACCTGGATGATTTTTAGTTTCTTGTAAGTATGTATTAAAAAACAAATAAAAAAAGCATCAAACTTACTCCAATAGCTTTAAAATGCGGAAATAATACTACAACAGCACTAAAGATGGAGATATTGCATGCATTTTAAAATATTTATGTCTCCTGTTCAGAAGTATATGGTTTCAAAGAAAAATATAATAAAATTTGCACACAAACACATTGTAATAAGTGTCAAAAAGTGTATAAATTAGTACCTCTTATGGAATTTAACATAAACAAAAATGTTAAGGTGAAAATTTAAATGATGTTTATGCATAATTACATTCATCTGCTAGGACAAAACATAAAATGTCAGAATCTATTTTTCCAGCTTGACAACTATGGGCAGCTGCTGCCTTTTTTACTCATCCAGTTCCCCATTGAATTTCACAAAATAGTGCATTTTTGATATGACAGTGGTGTGATAAAATATTAAAGTGTTCATCTGGATGAGATGTCTGTTTGAACAGGACAGACTGTCATGCAGATAAACAGATTTGCAGAACTACATAGATCTAAGTTGAAGGATTTCTTACAGGGATGTACAATACTGGGCTAATACACTGGCAACATATCTAAAGCAAAAACAAAGCAACAAGCCAATTCATTAATGGAGCTAAAGCACCAGTTTTGCACAAAAATCTAAATATACAACTTGATGTTAAAACACTTTGACACCCTAATCCATGTACTTTGTCTGTACACAACAAACAACGACTTACATTTTGGAGTGGTTTTTAATTGTACTTGACAGCAAACACTGTCTGACATGTTTGATGTCATGTAATATGAGATCAGCCAAAGCAAAACTGCACAAGCAAAAATGAAGAACACTGATACAGTCAATCCATTACACATTTAAAATCAATCCATGTATGAAAGCTACAGCTGTAGCTGCCAAAGAAAGCATATATTATTAAACTGCTAGAGGCACACAGTGAATATTGGATGACTATCAGACGTCAGAGTATTGGGGAATATGGTGAGGTGTTGTATAATGTGAATGTTAAACTGCACAGAAAGACACTGCATAGTTTGAATGATGTTAAATTAATTCTTCAGACACAAAATCTTGAATTTTCTCAGGATTTGGAAAAAGGTTGTGATTTAACCATTTCACAATGGTGAACCATTGAAAATTACATTGACTGAAATATTTACTGCTTTGCTATCTTAAATCATCACCTTAACTACTAACAGATCAACAGTCTTGTCCAAACAGTCATATTCGAAATTTGAAGGCTTTTTTTTCTTTCAATACTGGTCTTGAAATTGTTATAATTTGCACATTATGTTAAAGCAAAAATATTTTTAGGTTATCTATCTATCTATCTATCTATCTATCTATCTATGTTTTATTTGGAAGGTATTTATCTTAAATTAAAGAATTTGTTCAATTTTTCAACTTCATTGAACCCAAACAATGATCTGTTGCTGGTGCTTAAACAGCATAATATAAGTTATCAAATCTGAGCACACAGAATAACTAAAATGATGCAACAGATTGCAAATCTTTATGTATAGTTTTCTAAAGAGAGGGAACATATTTTTATGGCATCTGTTTTTATTTTGACCAATGACACCTGATAGGCTCCATGATATACAAATGCTACAAATCAGCATGTCTGTTTTTAAACAAAACATTTGGTAATCAAATATGCTGAAAATATAAAACACAAAATAAGTACCCTTTTGTGTAATCACGGTGTAGGTGTTTTGTTCATATCACATTCCAAACACATATAACACTGTCCATGGGTAAATATAGCAGAACTGGAATGGTGTATTAGAGAGTTTGCGATATGACGGCATTAAGTCAAATTGCATGTGGTAAACAAAATAAGGCTGCTACTACAAACCAAGCTTGATTCTTGGGGGATTGTTTGTTAAGCTGCTACCTTAATTAAAGTAAAACCCAGTGCAGGCTCTTCATCATTTGTCCTGTCAAAGCAGGCACAGTTGCACAGTGGGATAGCAATGTCAAAACACAGATGACTTTGTTATCAAAGTGTTGACATGATGCAAAGCGGTATGACTGTCTATCAGTGATCTGCGTCTGTCAGGGGTAAGAATTAATCAAAGCCAGAGAGAAGCACAGCGGTTGGTTTCTATAGATGAAGCGTAGATGATACTTAATGATTGAACGGTATGCTTTTTTTTTACAGTTGGTGGACAAAATAACGGGTTCCATTTACAGGCAAAGCAAAAAAATGCTGTGTTATTGATACAAACTACTGCAGATTTGACCATGGAAACAAGAATTTAAATGAGTTGCTTGGTTCCTTTAATAATAGCAATATAATGACAACATGACTGTATTGAACTTAATAACTGTAATGTCTTATTTACTTAAATTAAATGGCTCAGTTGTGATTATACAGAATCAAAAAGAAAGGGAAAGGTGTGACAAAGATTATTTCAACCACAAAGCATAACTGGGGAATCGTAAACATATCTTCAAAAGTGAATTAAACTGTAATAAGATGTCACACGCACTTGAGACACCGTGTCCCAGATAACAAAAACATCCTTCAGGTAAAGTGATTGATTGTGAAACTCTGTGCATCTTGATGAGAAAGGTAACAAGCTTAGGGGGATGGAAGTAGTAAAACTGATTGTGCCAACCTTAAACAGCCCAGATAGCATAGTCTTGTAATGTTTGCTGTGCTGTAGAACTGTTTCCTTCTGTTCTCCAAAATATCAAAATATCAAAACTTTCTTGACAATCTTCCTATACATTTGCCATGGTTAACTGCAATTTAAACATCCATCCATTTCCTTTACCTGCTTTTCCTTTACAGTTTGCAGTGAAACTCGTGCCTATCTCCAGCAGCCACTGTGCGAGAGGTGGGGTACACCTTGGACAAGTCGCAAGTCCATCCAAGAAATTTAAACCTATTTTAATTGTTAAGTATATTATGACTAAAATGATGTAAATTGTTTAAACTTAGTTTTTTTTTCTAAGATTTTCTCTGTGTGTTGTACATTTATCACTGGTACACAAAGAGACCAATTGATCCATATGAAATTATTAAGGGGTTATAGAAACTGTCAGAAGAAACTTTGCCACCAAATGTAAAATCTGACAAGTATGGAGATACTAACATTTAGCCATTTGCTTATCTTCTTTTTAGAGGAAAATCAGAATAAAAATAATGTCACTTATATCAGTGCATGTTGCAGAAATGTAAAACAAAAGGCATATGCAAGATCAAAATTAATTATGTTAATGCCAATTGTAATCTTAAGCCGATGCCATACTTTTAAACGTGAATCCACTATATGGACCTGCATAAGTTGTGGAGAAGAGATTGCTTCTTCAGCTGCAGCCTCTCCCTTAGCAGAAGGCCAAACATCTTTGTCCTTGTTAAAGTGGAACAAATCGCCCCAGGACTAGCCCTCATCAGTATGGATTCACACAGTTAAACTTCCTCATCCAACCCTTTGGCTCAGTATTTTCTCAGTCCAGTTCACTGGCAAGACAGTTGGCTATGGTGCCCAAAATAAGGATGAGAATCCTTGTTCTCCATCTATTGATTGTTATTTCTGTGACACCAGCTGTGGAAAATTAGCGTAAAATTATCCCAGAACATTTTCTCGATTGCCTGAAAGAGAAGCAATATAGGGAGGGAGAGACAGAAAGAGGGAGGGAATGTTTGAAGGATTTTGTGGATTGGATATGGGTACAGAATTGGAGGGGAGTGTTTTTCAAAGGAGAAAGTCTCTTTTAAGAATTTTTGCATCTTCATAGATTATGCAGTCAAACAGGCATGTAGTATGGAACAGCACTGGTGTCTATGCCTATGTATATAATGCATATAATAAGACATTTACATATTTCCTTTAGTTATAAAGACAAGACAGATAACAAAAGACATATATATTTTTTTTTTCTTTATCCAGAAGATTTAATCTGAAACAGTAATAAAACATCTCCAAATTTGAAGTAACAATATGTTAAGAATTCATCCATTTGAAACACTTTTAAGGGTTCCACTTCAAAACCGCTGCCAGAAAATCAGCTGCAACACTTCAAGTCATTTACATGTAGTTTCAAACTTCAACAAATGAGATGGAAAAAATGGAACAGACATCAACCTTAAAAAAAATAAAAAAATAAAAAATAAATAAATAAATAAAACTGCTTGCTTATTGAAGTGCTGAGGAGAAGGACCATGGACCCTGCTAAAACTTGCTAATGAGAGCAGTGCTTCATGTTCTTTCCCTTGAATTATTAAACAAATGATATAAAACATTTATGCTAAAGTCAAAATCTCACAAAATCGTTGCATGGATGCTGGAAAATGAAATAAGAAGTTCGAGATACTGTTGAGGTTGTGCACATTTTCACTGTTTACAAAAGTCCTACACATGCTTATGTTAAGTTATTACTGTCAGATTAATGTTTTAACATAATGCATATTTGCTGCTGTTATGTAGACAGATTATATTATTATAAATATAGCGTAACCTTTCACTCATTGTTTTCTTATTACTATTAAATCTAAAGTTTAAATGAAAACACGTCATCTCATATAATTTAGCTATGTATACAACAGACTGACATTCATTTTTCACCTGTTTCACTTTAAATAAATAGATATAAGGTATACTCTGTTAAACAGCGTGCTTGGTAGGAATTTTCACCATTCTGTGTGTGTGCATGTGGGTGGGTGTGGGTGTATGTGTTTGTGTGGAGGGGAGGGGAGGGGGAGTGTGTGGGGGTGTGATGTTTAGAAACAAGTCTTACAGCTAAAGAATTGAGGAGCTTAACCTACTAATTGCAACCTCGCCTTGAGGCAATACCTCAAATTGCATTTTCTCTTCCTCTAAATCTGTCCAATTTTCTCCCTACTTCTTGCTGCCCTTCCTTGACTTTTTACTTTTCCAATCACTTCCTTGTATTCATCCATCAGTTACACTGACCCATGTGCTCCTTTTTTTCCCCGTCTCTTGTTGCTTTATAGGTTATGGGAATTCATGTCTCATTCTGCTTTTATCTGATGCCAGGAAACTACCACTTTGCAAGATGGTGCTGCTCATCACATCAATCTTGACCCAAAAGTATGCTTTACCTTTTAGAATACCACTTCATAACAAAACAAATTTTATTTTAATTTTTCTTCACTGTGTCAGTGTAAAGGCAAGCACAGGCTGAAGCCCAGATATCAAAAAAGATGTGCAGTGTTATTTTACCAAATGTATTTTGAGATAGAGTAGAAAATTGTTTAAAAAAAAAGGTAAAGAAAACAATTTGATTCCTTGCATTTTGTATTTTGTATTGAAAAGATGCAACTGATTAATCTCTGGGGAGTTAGTTCTTATTATAAACTACATTTTATGTAAAAACTGTAAAGAAATAGTATTCAGTTCTTCATTTTTAGCCACTAAAATTTGGGTATTAAAGTATGTTTAAAAAGGGCTATGGGATTTAAGAGCTATAGCTCCTACAATATTGACTCAGATTTGCTCAGATTTAGGTAGGATTTGTGCTTTAATGTAGTATTTTCTTTCTCTTAAATACTGACTTTGCAGAAGAGCCTGTAAAAATGTTATAAGGTATTCAGTCTGAACCATAGCTCTCGCCTAATGACTCCACAGGTGAGCCAAATGTATGGGTCACTGCCACCAGGCGTATACACACCCACAGTCACCCTGACACTGGCCATTAGCAACTCCAGTGGTGAGAGCTAAAGAGAGGATATGGGCAATAAGATTAAAGTTATGCAGGGAAAATAAATACACAGTCAAAAGGAGGCTTTGTTAGAATGACTGATGCTGGGTTGTCCATCATGCGAGGTGACAGATAGACACATATATTGTATACACAATCTTATTCTCCTTTCTCTTATGGAGTACCACATTCACTCAATCATTTATTTATTATCTGCCTCTGCAGTGTACCCTCACAGGATGGTGTTCATACTAACAAACTGTACATATTCACAGCTGGTGTCAGTTTGGTCTCTGGCTGATTGGCTGTCATTTTTCAGTCTGTATTTAGTGGCTAATTAGCATCCAGTTAATGATCTCTCACTCACACTAACTTCCTCATTTTATCCTTCTCTCATCGGTAGATGATCCAGAGAGGGTTTCTTTTAAGACGTAAGGGGATTGGGTCAAGAAGCTGTTCAGACTTCCGCTTTAACCTTTTTTTGTCTTTTAGAAAAAAAACATGGGCATACAAAAATAGAAGTAAATGCAGCTGTGCTTATTTTTTAATTTATTTATTTTTCTTTCAAGATGAAAGAAACTGGCACTTAGACTGGCAGTGTGGTTGGGTAAAATCTTCTTCAGTCTAAATTACTTGTCTAATGTATATTTTGTCCAGGTTTTTTTTTTTTTTTAAATCACTACAAAGAGGAACCAGAGAAAGAAATCTGTGCTGACAGACAATCTTTCTTTTATTAGGGCTGCAGAAATTATTTAAAAACCGCAGCAGGCATGCTGTTAATCAGTTACTGGTTTATGTAATATAGTTTAAGCACAATGACATCTAAGAAGACTTATTTTTATCCCTTATTTTTATCTTCATAAAATCTCTGCATGGCAGCAATGAACAGATAAAAAACAATCAAATTGCTCTTATTCTAGCCTGTTCTCCCTCAGTTGGTGTCAAACAGTAACATTTTGTTAGGAACCACACATTTGCTTATTCTTACACAAAAAAGCAAATCTTCAGGACATCAATTAAAAAGACAAAAAGTAGTGTTTCACATGTTATTACTGTGTTGGAACATTGATAAGAAGGGGTGCATTCTAAACCTTTTTCTTTGTTTGTTTGTTTGTTTTCTTCTTTTTTTTTTCCTGAACCCAACGAAGAGGTTAAAGCTCAAACCTAACAAGGAGACTGTGTTGCCCCTGCCTCAGCAGGTATATGCCCAAATCAAACAAGAGAAAAAGCAAGAGAAAAGCATGATAAACAATAACTATATAAAAATAAATGAATAAAATGTGAGTGCCCCAAGACATACCTAAATGTCAGTTTCATGTTTATGGGACTGGCAGTCTTCCTTCACCCAATCTCCCACTACCTTATGGGGATTTTTCAGATCTTTATATGTGAGTGGCATTTCCAGGGTTTGCTGTTGATGATTGAGATAACTGCAAGCTGTGTGTGAGAAGCTGACACCGAAGTATGTCTTTTGCACATCTAAAATACACCCAAGGTTTGGAATGAATGGCATTATTTCAACCTTTGGAAAAATTAACATTTGCTTATTTTTGAATACCAGTTTTCATCAAAAAATAACACAATTTTTTTTTGAAAGTGTATCTGAAATCATTAACTGTTGAAATATTTGCCTATTTTCACTGCTTTATATAGCCTTTCTGATGACAATACATAAACACATTTCTCTATTTGCAGTAACGCAAATTAGACAATTAAAATGTATGTCACAACATGCTTTAATAACAATGGTAAAGAACTATTGTAGAAAATGTCTCTTGACTGGATCACAGATGCATACATTGTTAATACCTGCCATAAAAAAAACACAAAAAACAAAAATTTGCAAAATAAAAAACTTAAAAAACTTTTTCCTGCATGTGAATATAGCATGAAGAGATGGAAGGAAATATACAAGAAACAGAGAGAGAAGGCTGAGAAAGTCCACAACAACTGGAAGCACAAATCATGAATAGTTCCATGAAAACTAAAACTGTTGAGTCTGTCATAATTTTCTTTCTGCAATAGTTAATACTGTCCAAGAAAAACAGTTTTAGATTGGTAGTTGACTGAAGTCTAGATCATTGACATATTCTCCCAGTAAGATAACAAAGAGCTTCTTGTAAAGTTATTTTATCCAGCTTGCCAGTATGTGTGTGTGCGCAAGCATGTTGTGTCAGTTTGACGTGCGGGTAATCAGCCTGGCTAATGGAGTCCTCAGGCAATTAATGAATGCCTCAACTCAACCTAAGATGAGACATAAAGAACACACACACCCATAAAACAAGTACAAATATCCATACACTAATCTCCCCTACATACACAATAAGCTCAACACTAATGCAGTAAACTTCTCAAACCACCCAAGTCAGCGTTTCCATTTAAAACCAATTACTGAAGGCATATTTCATTTTCTAGTAGATCTTCAGTGGCTACACAAAACAAGAGAGCAATTCATTGCAGCCATCAGTTATCAATGACAATTAATCAATACAATAATGCAACCCAGTGTAGGGAGCTTGTGAACGCACTCATGGGAAACATGCAGTGACTCAAACAACAAAATGACAAACACACACAAATAAATTCATTTATACATTCGTTATATGAAAATATATATTCAAAAGTACACACATGCTTTTAGTAAAGGATATACATTGACAATTGTTTGCAATGTGTTCATCTTTATACATTTTTTCTGTTACTTTCTTGTTCTATTTATTTATTTTTTTCAGCTCATGTTTTTTTCCCTGAGGTTACTGTATACTCAGGCATGTGCAAGATAGCACATCAACATCACAAAGTTGTCGTTTTTACGCTGTGTCTGAAATGTGCCAAATGTACTGCAGTTCTTCTTTTGAACAGCAGGTGTTGTTACTAAAACTAAATCACTTCATAGTGGGAATCACATCTGAAAAAGAGTTATGTTCAGGAATCTTTAAATTAAATTGTAACAACAGTTCCATTGTATCTGATTTCATTTTAAGTTGTTTTGTTTTTTTTAAGTTTTGGTAACATTAGGTGTGTCTGTTTAACCAGACACCATTCACAAAGCATGTGACAAGTTACACAAATCAAGATGTTCACAATTGGCTGAAACAAAAGAAAAACAACAACAACAACCCCTAACCCTAATCCTCCTCAGGCAGTTTATCAAGCAGACTTGTACAGCTTTCATTGTTGCACTAGCAATCACTGATATGAAGTGTTCCTTAAAATCAGATTAGTAATGTTTTTTTTATTGGTAAAATAAAATAAAAATAAAAAGCACATGTAATAAAAGTTAGTTCATTTAAGAGGTGATAATTAAAAACAACTTCAAGATCGAAAAGAAAGTCTTAAACAGTATTAATTAAATTTAGAAAAGACAAAAAGAGTAGTTCAATTTAATTTAATTTGATAAAATTTTAGATGTACTTGGTATATTTAGCATTATGAAAAAGATAACTATTGTAAATTGAGTAATTTGACAGTAAACTTGCTATATTGTTAAATAAATGTTACACTGTGGCATTTGCAATAGTCATAAAATGTCAGGTATAGAAAAAACTTGATGCTTTGATCCAAAAGAGAAAAGGTTCTTGTCTTCCATGATAATCTACAAGATAAATTAGATTCAGCATGACATTTTGCTACATTAATAAATTATTATCATATAAATATGACATGGTGAGTCAATTAATGCATTAAACAACCTAATTTCTCCTTTAAAATATCTTCAGATGACTAGTCTCAATAGACTTTAAATCATTTATGTTTTCTATGTAGCTCCACTCCTTTACAAAATGACCTCAATCATTATGAATATCCAAGAGTAATTGAGTGTGAGCTGACAAGAATCTCATTGTTTTAGCAGTCAGAAAATCAAAATATGAAGAAAAATCAAAGTAATAACCAGATAGTGGTGATGGTGGCAAATGACGTTCTTACCTTCTGGACAACATCAGTCTTATAAGCAACACACCCAACAGTTTTTAAGCCATTTGTATCTAAGCCACAGTGATGAACAAGCTCACGTTTAGACAAACAATCCATGCCTGGAGCTACTCTCTCCCAGCTAGGATACATTTTTATTCATATTCTGATATAAATAGCCTCTAAGTGTTTTAGTGGGCCCTAGATTACACTTCTAAAAGTACTCCTATGGTCAAACTAATTTGTAGGTGCTAATTTTTATGTGGAAATCTGATTCTTCAAGAACAGTTTACCCTATTAAAAATGCATGGTACTGGTTAAAAATGCATGCTAGTCGACTCTAAATGAGAGCTGATCCTAGTGTTTCTGAGTGAAAATAAATAAATAAAAAGAAAAACCCTTTGAAGAAGCAAGATTTTTATCTAATTGCAAAGTAAGTGTGCTGGGTCAAAATTCAATAGACTCACTTGCAGATAAAAATTTCTCACAACACCTACAGATAAAGGTTTTGTATAAACTGTGCTTGAACACCTCTGAATACACTTTATTTTGTATTATAAAACAGTTGATGCATTATCAAAATAGAGCATAATTAACACACAGTATCTTTTGGGCCTAAAGTCCCTAAACTGAAATAAAAGTAAAAAATTAAAAATCACAGAGATCTAAAATGTGCACAAAAAAACAACACACTCAAAAAAAATATTTAAAAAAAAACCTTACAACCCTTCGAGTGCACAAGGTATCACATTATACATCAAACATTAATAAAGAAAATTACGTTTTTGCCTTTTAGAAGCATAATAATAAACTAATTACAATGTATATTTTTTAAATTAAAACAGTTTCTGTTAACTGAGAACTCCTTTCCCAGGAGTAGAATTATAAGTTCAGACTGGAAATATGTGACCAACAAGTGTGAATATATCCTATTTTGTGTTGATCAAATATACAGCTCAGAGCAAGACACATCAGTCCTACAAGGTCAAACTTTGCTGTGTGCCTACTAGACTGAAATATGAGTTTTATTTTAATACAAATGTCTGATAAATTAGGGGATATCCTCTTTACAAAGCTGCCACTTTAAATCTTCAAACTTACTACAGAAATACAGCTTGGAAATAGAAACAAGTGTCAACTTGTAATATCTTAAAAACCCAAGTAGCAGCAGAGGTTTGCATTGAATGGTGATTTTATGTAACTATGAGTATGTGAATCTTACAAAAGTGCTTTGTTTCATTGTCATTCTATGACATTTATTTTTCTGTACCAACTGAATTCAAAAATGTGTATTGTATGTATTTTTCTTTAACTCAACAGGAACTGCAAGAAGTTGGCTCCAAATGATCATAACTGGTGGTACTCAGAAGTGATCATTCTCATCATATGCTTTTGCATTCACACTTTGAATCCATCCAACCGTATTACTTTCTATTCTGTGCAATGGCCTCATCATAAGCAAGTAGTATGTATTTACCAAGAGCTATTATCCATCCTACTAGTGTGTGAATTGTACACAGTCCGTGTGACTTTACACTGGCGGAGTAATTACTCATCACACCCACCATGAACTGAAGAGGATAATGAGATTGGTAAACAAAAGGCAGCCATTTTGGCAGCGGCCAACTCACTTACCTTCCTCAGTGGTCTCCTTTGACAGGTGTTTGTGAGCTGCTGTCTATATATGCATGTATGCATTAAGTGTTTGCACAATTTGTGTTCCCTTGAAAGCAACAATAGAGAGAGATAAAAAGCAACTTAGCAATGCAAAGTAGCCATTAATCCTCTCTTGCTTTCTCTCTCTTCTTCCACGCTGTAATTAAACAGGTAAAACTGCTGGAGAGAGGCTTGGGTGTGGCTACGAATGAGCTTTTCTGTGTGTGAACGTTTTTATATCTCAAATCTGTCTGTGCTGACACATGATAGCATTTAAAGGAGTTACATTCCACGTAGAGTGTGTCTGAATATTTTCCAAAACCTTTCTCTGTATCTTTTAACAAAGTCCCCCTGGCTTCATGTCAGGTTACATTCTTACCAACTGCCTGAAAAAAAAAGGCTGAAAACAGAACTTTACAAAGACACAAAAAGCAGGAAATGTGCATGAAAGACAGCCCTTTATTTCTCCATGATTAGTTCTCTGAACTGGCTGACTCTAATCAGCACTTTGGCAAGGGGAGAATTATCAACTGGCATCAGAGGCTGTGAATAAAACGCAAGTGGGTGAGGAATTCATATTAGTGAGAAAGTTTAACAGTTGGAGACAACGCACTGAACCAGTCTGTATTGTCTCTCTGTGTGGATGTGTTTGTTTGAAATGTGCCGTTTAATAGATCAGGTTAAACCGTAGGCTTCCAAATATTTCATGAAAAATCTGAAATTTTGTTAGTACTATAAATGCTTTTTAAAAATGGGGGAAAATACACTGCACTGAATAAAAATTTGGAGCAAAAGAAAGAAAGAAAAAATATATATTTACATACACATATTGCATATATAAAGTTACAGAGAGCAAAGGTTTGAACATTACTAATTAAAAAATATATATTGTCAGCAAAATATTAGTTAGGTCGTAATACGACCTCATCCTGTTTCCATCCTTTATATTACAGTCAATAGAAATATGCTGACTGCAGGGGAGGGAAGTGGAATGCACTTATTGGAGGAGCGTTTGCCCTTTTGATAGAATATATTGATATAATTATATACTAGGGAGACTTTAGCCAAGTCAGATGTGGATGTTTCAGGAATTGACAGCTCTATGTGAAGCCTCTGTGATCGAAGCTCATGTAAATCTACAGAAGTGTGGAATTTGTGAGCACTTAGCAACGACTGAAGCAGCTGGCTATAACATGATGAGTTTGGTTTTGTTTCACACTCTGGCTTTTCCCTGAATCATGCTAAGTTACATCAAAGTTTCTCCGATCCTTGTCAATTTAAAACTGCTTAAAGTTTTGTTGACATCACATTATCACTTTATTAAAATTACTTAAGTTAGTGAATAATTGCTGAGTATAAAGCTCAGAGCAAATATATATGATGTGCATTTTTTTTCCTGGACTATACACACATGAATAAATAAATTAAAACCTATATTTTGTTTTTAAAAAAAAAGGGCACTTCCCTCCTAGATCTTTTTTTTTTTTGCTTTTGCAAAACTGTTTTAACTTTTGTTTGCATCTTTAAATAGTCAGCTTCATAATACTGCAAAAACATTGTGCTCACAAAGACTGATTTACTGTAGTATTTACAGTGATTGGAATGTGGTCAACATGGGTCAAAATTGCATCCTTTTTGGGAGATAAATAAACGGTACAGTTTGTCAGTTTTGCCACTTCTGTCCCGAACTTAACTTTGCGGTACTTTTCCTTATCAGTTGACATGTAGAGCATGGCCGAATAAATGCCTGCTTCCAGGGGAAAATGATTTAAAACCTCGCTGATAATGGTTTAGGAGTGTGGCTTGTGGGGCTAAAAAAAAAAGAGAAGTTTGAAAGAAAGTGGTTTTTGTTCATCTGCCAGCAAACAAGCAATCCCTGGCTGTGTTGTTCATCACAGTGTGAAATGAAAGCATTCTGAGAAAAAATTCTTAACCTCATCATTTTTAAAGAATTTTCTTAGTTCACATTTAGCAGCACCCTGCTGTGTCAAAACAATTGATATAATTTCCATTCTTTTTATAACTAAGCCAGCTCATGCTGTGAGCAGTGATCTTATTATTTTTCATTTCTCTTATTGTGGCAAAAGCAATTTCTGTCTTTACCAAGCTGATTAGTTAGATTGATTACCTATATGAGCAACCCAATTATGTACACAATTATGTGCTCAGTTACATTCTTTTTGCTTGTTAACTTTAATAGATGTAGTCCTTTTATAATTGCCAACTTATATTAAAGTACATTTGGGCAGTTATGTTAAAGATGTTAACAGAAAAAAAGGTAATTTAACACATCACATCTACTTCTTTAATCATAAATTGTATATAATCTGACTGGTATTGCTTTTCTTTGAATAAGGCAGAAGACATATTCCAAAACAATATCCAATTAGAACTATGTGTAAACATAATTTGCCTTTGGATTAGTTCTAATTTGAGTAACGATTCTTCATGGTTTCATTGCTTTGTCTACAGTACTATTTTCCTTCCTCTCTCATTCAATCATATTCATTTTCATTTGTAAAGTTTCACTTTTTTTATATTTTGTATGCACTAGAGTGGCATGAAGGCTGAAGAAATTATTGCTGCAAACCCTTGAGAGCTGACAGCGCTGGCCCTGAAGAAGAAAAACAAAAATGGTCACATGTTTTAGAATTTGACTGTCTTACAAACATGAAAACACATTCATCTTGTCAAGCAAACGGATGCCTTTTACTCCAGAACTTGTTTACTTTTGATCTGTTTTTTCTCTTTAACATACTATTATATTTGTTTTAGTCAATTTGATCAATCAACTTATGACAAAACTGGGTGCATTTGCCCATTCACATTTGACAATATATAATCATGTATAGCCACTTTTCCCAAAAGAAGACTAGAGCGACTACACAAAGACCAGTCTCTCTAAAGTCAGTGGTTTAACCATTAAGAAAAGCTACAGAAACATGACAATAAAAATCATTTGAGAGGAGCAGTGGGTCAGCATGTACAGGGTCATCTAGAAAACTACCAAATTTTACTGCTATATTATCAGTGGTGTATTGTAATCTCCATCTTGCAGTTTCTGTTTTGCAGAAAAGAAATCAGTGCTCGTTGATGTCAACATATTTTTGCACTCTAAACAGAAACTCAGGGATATGTGACTCAAACTCCTCCAAACTCTATTTGGCTTCGATCAATAATGGATTTTTTCCAAGTTATTATCTTTCACCATGAATTTCTTCATCAAAGTAACACAAATAAGTGGGACCAAAAGGTAAATCTGTGACTTCATTTGCTAAAGAGATAGATATTGATTACCTGTAAAGCTGAGAAGCTTGTGCCATACCAGACACACGAGCGTATTACTAAAATCCTGTAGATGCAAATGAGTTACTTAGTTTTTTTTTGTTTTTTTGTTTTTTACTGCAGACAAATCTGCTTACTAGTGAGCCAGTGTTTTATGCAAGGCAACAAAAGCTACAATAAAACTCAGATCATAAACTCGATCCTTTGTAACATTCAAAGCCGAGTAAAAATCTTTCTTATGCTGGATATTTTTATGCTATACCACATGATATAGTGAGGCAAAATATTTAGGAGAATAATAAAGTGTTATTACAGTGTCAAAAAAAATAGAGAGGCAGGGAGTGAGACAGACAGTATAAGAGGAGATAGGGCTGAGAAATGTTTACACTGATACATTTTTATGCTGAAATTTCACAGTAACTCTGACTTATCTGCATATCTGTATTCTTTACAGGGAAAACGAAATAAAGTATAAGGCAGATAGAGACTGAAGAAGGAAATTGGAGACACCGATGCACATTTCTGCTGTCCCTTAGAAATGTTCAATATTCACCATATAAACATTCTGGCAACGCCTTGATTTTACAGTGCTGTTGCTGACACGATATACAAAAATCTTGCTAATTTCCACCTTAAAGAAAAAAGAAATCTCACCACTCATCACGTTACCTTTCGTTTTGCATTGAATTTGAGGTGAGACAGCTGCAATGTCGTGTGCGTCTGTGTGTGTCTTTTCATGGCACAGGTGGAGCTGACAGCAGGCAGTGGCAGAAAAGCAAGGTTTAACACTTGGCAGGGCTTGAAGAATCTGTACCAAATGCTCATGATGCTCTTACAGGACACACATACACACAGTGTTGCATGTATTTATTTAAACACTATATATTTTCTTGTTTCAGAAACACACACCTGTATATAAAATAAGCCTGTATTCAGAAGGTCTTGTGTCAAGCTCACATGTCTTCAGGATCTAATTTATGATTTTTAAATGAGACTCTGTGGACTCACTACAGACATCTTTAGCTTTATTCAGGGTAAAATCTTTGCTATAGTTCTTTCTTTTTACTTTAACACACTTTTGTATTTTTCAGACTTTTCAATTTACAATTTTGCACACCTAGGTTTTGTATATTGTTAAACTGAAATAAAAGAGAATGACTATAAATCTTTTTGTAGTATCAGGAGTGCATTAAGTTTGCCTTACCTGCATTTTGTATGATTCATGGGTCCAATCTTCTCTCACACGCTCCCACACAGCAACTTGAGACCGTTTTTTTTCTTTCTCCCTTTGCCGTTTTTACTCCACTGAATTGATAAGAAATGACTTGATTACTGTATCAGAAAATAGATTTGTAAGGAAAAGTCATGATGGAGGAGGCTTTAAAGATGGTGGACAACAGCTCAAGCTTTTATTTTGAGTGACTATCATACTGGAGGTTCTATTGCCGCCTTTTGTTCCGATTTGGAAGCTACTGACCTGTGAAGAGGGCTAAAAAAAAATGTTGAAATGTATCAACTTTTTGTCATTGCTTGTTATTAATTCCATGTAATAATATATGATACTGGCAATAAAATATGTCCTCCATTAGTCATGGACAGTAACTTAAGTGGTGTGAACGAGTCACTGCAGAATGACCTTTTAGTAATGAGAAGTTAGTGTTTTATTTTAAACAAGCTGTAGCTCCATACATGCTAAAATGGAAGCAATTAATACCAAATTCCAAACCCTCTGTATCCCTCATGCTTTATGATCAACTTAAAATTCTCTTTTTTTTACCCATTTTTCATATAAAGGTACAATTTTACATTATTTATCTTTTGGGAAGTTCTGATATGAATGGCAAATGATGCCAAGTGACATGATCACTTACCACATAAATGAGTAGATCTGTGCAATAACTCTCTTGTCTGACTGTCCACCTCCCTCACAACATTGGGAATCATGTCAGACACTGATTTCACTGGAGACATATCAGTGATTTGAGGTTTCTTTTCTCAGCTCAATTTATACAGCCCTGAACCCCACCATCCACCCACACAAAGACACACACGCAAATACACAGATATGCCATCCCTTTTATATTTCATTTTATCAAATGTCCTCAATTTATTATTATCCCTGCTCGATGAAGCTACAAGCTAAATATGGATCTTTGTGGTTCTCCTTAGTAATTTCCCCATAGACTACTGTGGATAAATTAGTTAGAATTGATTTTCTGTAAAATATTTGACATTGCTTTTCTTATATTTCCTATCATATTCTTGACATTCACTGACTGGACTACATTAAACAAGACTGGACTGTTTAGTCCCTGTTTGGGGTTGTGAGTGTTTGTCAGTCTGCATGAGTGTTTGTTATTAAATGGGCATGGCTTAGATCATGAATTTGAATCAGTGTGAACATGTTATTTCATCTCAATGAGAATATATGACAGTGTGCCCTCCAGGGAAGTGTGTGTGTTGAAAGCTTATTGGTTTCTGATTGCTCCCTAATCACAGCAGTGGCATTGCCATGCAGTCCATTACAAATATGGACACACACATATGCGTGTCTTTGTATATGTGTGTGTGTGGAAGCAGACAATGATGGAAAACACCAAGCACGGTCAGATGCAGATTTGGGCCCTCACATAGACATCGCTAATATGGTAAATGGATTGAATTTTTAGAACACCTCTCTAGTCTTTCTGGCTACTCAAAGCATTTTCACACTACAAGTCACATTCACACACACACATACACACATTTACCAATTCACAGAATTCACACCCTTTATAAAAATATAATGAAAACTTCCCCATCTAGCTTGACTTGATTAGCTTTTTTTTTCTTCATCAACAACCTTTACTAAAAAGATGTTTAAACAACTTTTGTTTAAACATTTGCACATGTCTACACAATTGCCAAAACAACACGTTTCAATATTAAAAATATACACCATGCAAATAAAAATTGTGTTAAAAGTAATTATTTAAAAAATGCTTCATCCTTTGCTCCACTTGAAAGTTTGTTTTATAGCTGTGTACCTTAACCCTCTGAACCTCAAGCACTTTTAAGGTGCTGCTTTGCTCACTCAAGGTTAATTTTTCTCTGCAATGTGAAGTCCTTCAGTTTCTCAGAAACAGCACAGTCATCTCTAGAAGTCATGGCAAGCTGAAGTGTTGCTTCTGTAATATGGCACAGTTGCATCATATTGTATAGTCGTTATTTTTGTCTTGAACACAGGATGGCCTTTGTTTCGTACTGCTTCTTCATTACATGCATCTAGTAGATGCTTTTGTTAAGAATTTTTAAAAAGTGGGATTTTCAGTATCTTGGTAACTGGAATTATATATTGAAGAAATTGGGGACTAAACATTCAACTTTCCAATTAAAAGATATTTAATCTTTCAATTAGCATTCATAATCTAACTCTGGCATATCTGTGTCTGAGTGCAGTCAGTCTGGACTCAGACACAGATAGGCAGGTCTGTGTGGAGGCAGGTATTGATGGTCAGAATGGAAATGAGGGTGATAATAGTGAAACAGAGTAAGGTGGTCCATCTGAAGTGGAAGCTCCTGTACTGTCATTATTCAATTTAAAAGTAAAAAAATGAAGTGGAACATATAATCTACTAGTATTACAATACACACGTTATTTATCAGTAGTAAAATATATTATTTTAGATTAGTGTCTTACTGATTCTGTTGCTGAAATGCTAAACAAAATGGATGGATGGATAGATAAATGGCTTCTTCATAATAACAATATAACTTCCTAATGAACTTGAATATAACTGCTCAGTGGGACACTTACACACCTGAGGTAGAATACACATGTACCCCACATCAGCACCAAAGTAACCCAACCAATTTTTTTAGGATTTTGCTGCTCTCACATAATGTTGTATCCCCACTTATATTGCATGGCCGGTGGTTTCTAAGATTATTGAATTGGGTTTAAATTGCAAGCTACTTGTCTATGTTTAAGTTTAAAAGTATTTGGTAAATTTAAAATAAACTTTCTATTGGCAAACTTTGGACCTCTTTTTGTTTTATTTAGGAAGACATCTTCCCAAAACAATGACTGAAGGTAGTTTGGTTAAAATGTTAAAGCTAAAAAGGAATCAATATTTTTCATACCTAACAGACTTGACAAAAAAATAACTATTATTAATAGTATGCCATTACTTATTAGTGTCTGGAATCTGAAATAAGTCTTTACACATCATCATGCATGTGAGGAACCCTGGGACCCTGAGCAAACCACTGCTTGTTAGGTATAAGTAATTAATCATGTAAATTGCATCCTCCTCTCTCACCCCAGGGACAGATGGAGGGTCTTATGTTTGCATTTATGTAGGTGTTCAGCATCACATTCATGGTGATTAGCATGGGGCTGGCATAATGAAAAGCACTATACTCTAGATTAGTCAGGAACAGCTTGGATTAACTCTGCAAAGGAGTGTTTTTCTCAGAAGGAGAGTAAAAGTATCATTACATTAGGTTAGAACATTGCCTTTATGCAGAATAGCTTTAACTCTGAACCATTTTAGTATGTTTACTGAAGTTTGTAAAGAATTTTATATTTTCTAATGTTTATGAAGAAAGTTAAGTTTTATTCTGTTGTTCTTCTGCTTTTGAAGCATTAAACTTTACAGATGAGAAGGGTTTTTTTTATGTTCTAATTTATTTATTGGCCCATGGTCTACTCTGCATAACACAATGTAGTTCCACTAATTAAATTAAAATTTTATAGAAGCTCAACAGAGGAAAGTATTGCCATTAATTCTAAATGTACTCAGTCTCAGGACTCAACATGAAAACATTTTAAAAAGTTATTAGCCTTTTTCTCATTTAAACACAAAGTGCCTTTGTTTTATTACCATTTATTTGTAATCATAAAAAACTAAAAACTGCACAGAGTCTCTGCCATTCAAACAGTTGTTGCACACACTTTACAATAGTACTTCAGAGACTGTTATCATTACAATTTTAGTACTTGTTAATATTCTAATTAATGTAAAATTAACAGACAAAATGATGAAGACAGACTTGAGCTATACATTTCTGTATTCATTGTATTAACTGAAAAAAACTATCTTTCTATTTAAACTTAATTTACTATTAAAAGACAACTGCTTTTTTAACTCTGCTGAAGCCCTCAAAAGAGAAAGAGACAAAGAGAGGTAGAAAAGCCTTTTGGTCAATTTGACCTGAGGCCCCCGGGAGGGTTTAATATATATTTTCCCCTGAAACATACAAAATCTTGTGAATAATTACTTTAAAACTAAAGAAAAATACATTGTAAATCTTAGCAACATAATTAAAATTATTTTAATTAATAAAATAAAAATACTACCCAACATATATACATTCTGTATATAGATTATCAAATGTGTTATAGATTAGGTTTTTTTTTCTTTTTTAGAATAAACTACACACATCCATCCATCAATCTATGCATCCATCTTTGATGACTCCACTTGTCTTATAGCCATTATTATTTTTTAAATAGAATCCAATTACACATTTTTTGACATTATTTTAAAGATCAGTCTTGCTGATGCAGATAATACAGAGCAGCAAAGCTCAAAAATCAGAACTGACTCTGTTTTGCTGGAAGGGGTGACCTCACTGGTTTCTGATTTATTCAGGAAACTTGTAAATATGCAAAATCAAATTGTATTCTTTTGTCTGTTTTATGTTTATTTTATGCTGCTTTCCAAAAAGTGAGATTTGAAATAATACATATTTACAGAAGAGCCTAAAGCATGAATTCAGAATTATATTTTGTATGGATTTCCAACCAAATCTTTGCTGCTTTGCTTTTATAATTTTATTATAATTGGAGTGACAACAAAGATAACTCGAACTTGACCTTTTAAGATGGCATCACAATTGTTTAATATATTTTATTGGGGAACATTTGGCCTACATAAATAAGAAGCAAACATTCTGTATGTTTCTCATCCAAGACAGACAATTTATGTAATTACGGCACTTTTTGGTAGTTGACTGATGAAATTTTTTTTATTTTATTTTATGTTTTACTAATAATGGAATACCAAGAGGTAATAGATTAAAAAAAATAAATGTGTTGCAATACACAAAGATAAACATATTAATAAAATATGAAATTATATTTTTGATAATAGCAATTTCTTTAACGCCACAAAATTAAGATGCTTATATTCAGTCATGTTCTGACATGCCTTAGCTGTTCTGGATTGTTCAAGTGAGTTTCTCATTTTAACAATATTTTCACCTTCTTTTTGTTGTGAATAAGACTTTCGTGAGAGGATAAGTGTTTTACACATTTTCATTAGCCTCACTGCAACGGCATGAGATGAAAGCAGCAATCTCCCAGAGCATCTGGTTAGTGCTGCTGGCTGAAAAGTGGTACCTGGTGGGTACATAGGTTATCTCTCAAAATTAGTCAGAAGCATGAGGAAATCTGGATAATTTGCAGTTAATGTGGCATTTAATCGGCAAAGAACAAGCAGAGGAAGGAAGATACAGAAAGAGCAAACAGGAAGCAGAAAACCGAGGAAGGAAAACGAGGATGTAAAAGGCATGTCTCAAGGCTTGCATCAGCATCCATAAGGGTGCATTTCCCTCTCTCTCTTTACTGCAGCAGATGGTCTTGGTCTTTAATCACGGAGTGCATGTGTGTGCGTGTGTGTGTGTGCGTTGCAGAAGAGTAATTATGTGCCTGAAGTGTTTTAGTATTTGTATGTGTACATGAGAAGAATGTTTACCTGGATGACAAGTCCACTTATGTCTAAATGTTTATGTGACGGGAGTTAGTTATAAGTTGTTGTCACCAATAACAATAGCACAATTTTAACAACTGAAAAGAGATTTTTATTGTGATTCAGGTGGCAACATGTATATTGTGACAGTGTCTATATTAGATCACTAACTTGTAAAAAAAAAAATCCAATTTTGCAGGTGGTTTGTTCGCTCTAGCCTGACTTGACTGAGAATGATAACATCTGTATTACATAGTTTATATGATCATATCCATTAAGTAGTATGTTTTTATATTGATTGGACTGTTGTGACACTGAGTTTGTGTCTGCTTATTTATGACTGTCATTTCAACGGTGATGACCATTTAAACCCTTTAAAATAAGATAATCAAATAGTTCAGTATCAGATGGATGCTATAGAGGGTAATAAAATGCAAACTAATGTTGCACACATGGACCATTGATGGTCAATAAAAAAAACTCTGAGGCAATCAATTTACTACACAGTATTTTTTTACATACAATGAAGCTGTAACTCATAAGTGAACATACACAAGAGAGGAACTAGCATGACCCACAGTGCTGTGTTTGGTTTTAATGTTGTTGTTTTTTTCAGGCAAGTATAATTGAATGTAATTGTAACTGAACGTGCATCCATTTATTTTTTTGTACCGACATAATTCTGTTCAGGGTCACAAAGAGCTGGTGCTCATCTCTAGCAGTCAATGGGTGAGACGTGGGTTACATCCTACATAGGTTGCCAGTCCATCACAGGAGCAACACAAAGATGAACATGCACACACTCTCACACCTACAGGCAATTTAAAATCTCCATTTAACTCAACATATGTGGTTTTTGGACTGTGGAAAAAACAGAAGCAGCATGGAAACTCAACACAAACAGGCCCCAACCAAGTGTGAGACTCAAAACATGTTTGCTGTAAGACAACAGCACTAACGAATGCACCTCTTTGCCACTTTGTAATTAAATGTAAAAAAAAAGCATAACCCTCATACTGAAAGAAAAAAATAAGTTATTTTTACAAAAATGAAATGATCTAAATATGAACTAAAATCTTTCTAACTGTTTACAGTTCTACGTTTCCTTCCTTACTAATAGTTTTAAAGACCAAAAAAAAAAAAACAAGCTCAATATCTAATATTACAGGGTGAAATGGTATACATAAATCAGTTAAGTATGTATATATGTGTGTATGTGGTATGTGTTTTGGGGTCACAGTTCAGTATGGGTTTGGTACAGTCTCAGCTTTTTATTTATTTTGACTTTTATACAATATTGCACTAATAATAGCTCGTTTTAAATTAATGCTTTTCTGCATACACATAGATAAACACAGACACACATCTCCACCGTACTGAGAGGTCACAGCAGGTCTACTAACATCACTCATATTGTATGTGACATTTTATACACAGAAATTACACACATATACTACGAGTGTTGACTATGTAATGAGGTAATCCCTTCTGTACTGTACAAATTTATACACACAAACACATACACCTGCCAGACTAGTGGGTGCCAGCATGTTTTAACCCTGGGGCTTTGCTGGCAAGAGGACAGAACAGGAGGAGAGCAAGAGACTGAGTGAAGCAAGAGAAGGCAAAATGGAAGACAAGCCAGGTGGTGTAAGGAAAACAGCAAGATGGCAAAAACACATGGAAAACCAAACGGGGTGATTGTGCAAAACAAGAAAAATAAGGAGCAGAAATGATGAGAGCATGAGAGGAATGAGTCAGAAACACAAAAGCAGAGAGAAAATCAGGCAATGTGAGGCACGAAGCTGACCCCGAGTTGAGCCGCATTTGTTGTCAGAGATACAAAAAGGAGGAAAGAAGAAACAGTGGTGAGAGAAGATAGACGATCACGGATAAAGCAGAGGGAGATAGAGAGAAGTTCATGATGAATAGTACAGTTGTATGCTGCTGACCCTGGGACGGGGTGAGCTCGTTCAGTCTGGCACAGTTTCATCACAGAAAGACAGATGTCCAGGACATGAGCCAACTACACACACCTGAAAGGAAAGAGTGTGTGCACGATGAGCTGGATGTTAGAATTGGTTAGACCATATAGGAAGACTCTTACCTGAGAAAGAACCAAGAAGATTTATTTTCTTAATCACAAAACTGTGCACAGTACACGCAATCCGCAGCATGGAAGTGTTCAACTGAAAGTGTTAAAAATAAGACTGAGTGAACGCATGAATGCTTTTAAGAGTGTTGCAATGCCCCAAACCAGCTGAACTTGTTAGAACAAGTCCTATGATATCATCAAGCCTCGATAAACACAAAGATGATTAAAAAATATATTTTAAAAAATTCCCCAAAACTGCCACTACATCTTCGAAATGGTTGGTGACAATTTAATGAGTCATAATACTGATAATTACTGATGATTGAGGCAGAGCAGGAATGTAACAGATGGGTGCAGAGACTTGCTTCCTGCCTCCTGCCCCTGCTTTGTGCCTAACAGTCCCTCTTAGAGTCACTTTGAACAAGTGGTCAGCTGAGAGTAACAAGGGGGTACCCCATCTGTAACCCATCCATTGTCTCAACTTCTCTTTTTTTCCTCCCCTGTTCCATCCTCCATAACTCTTTCAGTGAAATCAGTTTTACTTATGTCTAGCCAGCATCTCTTTTCTGCCGAGCTGAAGTCTCATTATCATTATTCCTCCCTCTTCGATTAGCCACTATTTCATTTTGTCCTCCATCTGTCCATCTAATATTTTTTGCTCTGTCTCAGTGTCTTTTCTCTGCTTTTTTTGTCTTGTGCCAGGTCCTCATCCAGGGTACCAGCTGCAACCCCTGCAGCACTACATTCTCTCCTGACTGCCAAGCTGTGTCTCTCTCTTTGTTTTTCTTTCTTTTTTTTTTTTTTTGTTTTTGAATGAAAGATCACATCTCTATTTGGGGACAGTTAGCCCGTGATTTGTTGTTCTATGCTAACACTGATGAAGGGACAAATCAGTTGTAAAACAGTGAAGCTTTGAATGTTAATTTTAGTTTCTTGCTTTGTTGTTAAGCGAACAGTTTTCCGTTACATCCCATGGTAGAATGAAGTATATAAGGATGTCAGAGCCTAAAACCAGAAAAAAAAAATAAAGGGATGACAAACATTACAGTCAAAGAAAATGGCTGTTTGATTTCTCCCATATAAAGTCTGGTTGCAAGGATTGTGATTTAATCTCTTGTGTATAATGTGAAGAATGGGCCATATAAGCCTCCATGTGGCTCCTAGATGATGTGGCCAGAAGGTTGTCAGTGCCTGTCGAGAATGCAACCAAAGAACACAATGATAGACACCAGTGGTGAGGGAAGCCATCAAACTGAAAAAGGAGGCCCTTGTGGCTTGGTTGTCCTACAGACTTCTGATGCAGCTGACAAATACCAAGTGGCCAAAAACGCTGCAGCTTCTGTGGTTGTGGAAGCCCTAAACTTTGGTGTACAAAGAATGTATATAGCCATAGAGAAGCATCTTTTTTTGGCCTCAAGAAAATTTTGTCTCAGGAAGGGGATGCTCTAGAGTGAGAGTGTGAACTGGCACTGGCAGAAGAAAGAGAGAGATCTTCCAAATTCATGACTGGCCATAGGTGAAATGCTCCCTGCAGATTTGGGGTGAGCTTTTTCATCAAGTGGAGGATTAATGTCTGATTTGCAAGCAATGGTAACATGAAGCAAGACATAAATAGACAAGCAATAGACAAATTTAGGCTATTTCTACAGTAAAGAGGGCTTGCTCTATGGATGGATGGATGGATGGATGGATGGATGGAACAAATGACAGCTAAATAAATAAATAAAACAGTCATTGACATTATCATCATTTTACAACTGTTTTTGTTTATTGCAGAGAATAGCAAATACTTTATTTGCAAAACCAAAGTGTTATTACTGCTTATAAATTATGCTTAGTTACATAGGGGGTGCTTCTACTTTTTCTTGACACCAAGACAATGGCTCCAAGTCACACCTAATGATTTACAATGTTTATGTGGAGCAGGCCAGTAGGGCAGTAGGACTTGGCATTATCTTTGCTATTCACAGTTAAGGAGGCATTTTGTGAGTAATTATGAGTTTTCTTTCTGTTTAGGCTGGACTTTTTAAGCAAAGCTGGTCTATGGTGATAACAGCACAATCCAGTTCTTTCTTGTATTTCTTGCACAGTGTAAAATTGTCGCTCATTTTAGTCAATTCCATTGCATTTAAGCAGCATTTTTTCCCATAAAGGCATGTTTTATTAATTTCAGCAGTTATGAAGTCCTGTTTTCAAGCATGAGAAAACATAAAAAAGGACTTTCATCACCAGCAAGGAATGCCTTGTTGACTGATGATGAGAATTTCTACAGTTATTGCAATTTTTAATATTGCTTTGCATGCTCAGATAGTCTTTGGCGTTAATTCACCACTTCAGTGATCTCAGAGACTGGTTTAGAAAATTGTTTTAATTACAGGCATTTTGCCATTGCTAGCTATTGTAAGCCAATAATTTGAATAATTATGGACAGTTGGCTGAATCTGACAGTCTCACAGCAAAATATGCTGAAAGATCAGTGCAAAAGAAAAAAAAAACATTTGATTTAGGCATAAAAACATACTATTTCTTGACATATTTAGTGAGTGTGTTATTTGTTGTATAATTGCAGTTAGCTGTAGTACTGAAGAACTTATTTTGCCTGCATATAAATAGTATGTGGTGTCCTAAAGAAAACATGTTATCTTATGTTTTACAAACTGACATAAATTTCTGGGGAAAAAAAAAATGTTTTGGTAAAAAAATAGAAAATAACAAAATAGCAGGATTACTATAGGAAAGCATGCTTACATAGCCTGACTTTCTTTGCAGCTAATTGAAGTTAGACAAATGTCTTTAATGCCTTAATAGCTGTCAAAATATGTGATTTTCCAGTGTTTTTGATTTGAATTTTTATGTTTCTAACAGTTTCTACATCATTAAATCTTTGTTTTGGGTTTAATGTAACTCAAAGTCATCAGGGTTTTAGTTGAATTATTTTATAAAACAGAAAATCTTGCTTGCCTTAAAGACCTCTTCTTTCTTCGTTTAAGACATAGAGAGAACTTAACTTTGTTGCTTTCGACCTGACATCTCAGATGCTGTTGTTCTTCCTCTGACTCTTTTTAATCTGACTTTGGTTATTTTACCGACTCCATGCCTATCGAGCTCAAGACTGTTCAAAGTCTACTTGTCAGTGTTCTAAGTAAACATATGACTCATAAATGTTGGCAACAAAACATGATTTATTGCAATTTGTGTGGTAGTGAATGATATTTAGTGGTTATTTTTATCATACATGGTAACACATACAGAACAGCCAGATACCCAGCCCAACAGTTCATAATAGCAATAATATTAAACAGAACTCATTGTTTTATTTGTGTGAATGTGTTAAGCATAGTACACAGTAAGAAAATACTTTGAGTCACAAAAACAAATGTTTTTCATTTTCACTAAAATAAAACAGAAGAAACAGAAAGATAAATCAGAAACAGATGTGTGCTGAATTTATTTATTTAGCTCACAGATTAAGAATCACAACACTAAAAAGGCTAATAAATTATACATTTACTCTTGACAAGACCACATCTATTGCATTTGATGAAGCTATTTATTTTTAATTGGCTAAACATACCTGTCCTAAAACATTTCTTTCATCAAATAAATTAATGAAATTGAATTTAGCAGAATTTCAACTGAAAAGGACTCATGCCATTATATCCTTAACTAGGATAAAAAAAATTACAAAATTATTGATGAAGAAAAGTAGATAAAGATAAATTTACAAGGAAAAATCCATCAAAGTATTTATATATTCCAACGGCAATTAAGTTTTCTGCCCACATTCACAATCTCTCATTCCACTTGCCTGTTTCCCATCAGAATGTCCAGGTTCTACAACATCTGATGCAGATCTTGTTTTTTAATGACGTCCAAGCGGGCATAACATCATTTCAACATCTCTGACTCTTTATTCATCCAAGGCTGCTTTGAGGTTGGGTTTGAACCCTAAACACCAAATTACCCCAAATTTAAAGAGAGACCAGAATCAACTTCAGAGATCTGTGAGGGTGGACAACCTGATCTTGTAGAAAAGTAGAATTCCTACGTAAAAGAAAAAGAGGAAAAAAAAAAACAAAGTAGAGGACAATAAGACATGCTAAAATAATATAAGTGGCCAACTTAGTTTTGGGGAAAAATCTCAAACTTAGACAATAGTTTAGATTTGTAGATGTATGTGTTAGATCATGACAGGGATGAAAATTTGACCAAGTTATGGGGAATTATTATTAAAATGAAGTTGAAATTTTGGTCCCCAAGGTGTAGAAAGTGATTTTTAAGGACTTGGTTTTAAGGGTTTGTATTTGACCGACGATATAGTTTAATTTAGGTTAACTCCAAGGATTAGGTATTCTGTTGGGATGATTAAAGGTTGTTCTAAAGAGCCAGGGAATGCATTCAATGTTGATGGTGAGTCCCCATGGGGATGGAGAAACAAACATGCCTGTGTGTGAGTGAGCATGCATGTATGTGTGTGCATAGATGTGTGTTGTTGAAAGGGCACCAGATGCTCAGATGATGAATGGGTTGCTATCACAGCAGAGGCAGCTTAGTGACACTGAAGACCTTAGATCTTCTGTGGCTGACAAACACGAACACACATAGCCACACATGCACCATTTCTAACCTGACAGCACTGGAGGAGAACTGATCTTAGTGCTCATCTTTCATCTTGCACTCCTCAATCTTCTTTTTCTTTTTTTTTTAAACTTTGATCACATATTTAGTTTTCCTCTCAGGTTTTGTAGTCCTATAGTACATACATAGTAAGATTATATACAGACACATATACACTGTATATATACTTGTTTGTTTGCTTTTTTATCTTTTTTGGGGGGAGGGAGAGCACATGGACATTTTTTTGTGATCTGCTGGCGACACATTATATGAGACATCTTATTGTAGATAATAGCTTATCTACAGTATGTGCAGGTTTTATAAATCAGCAGTTTATATCATGTGACAATAAGTTCAGTATGTTCATGTGTATACATGATTTTTTGCCAACTTTTCATTAAAAAAAAACTGATTTTTAGTTTTGGAATTTAATCTCTTTTAAATATCCTGCTTAACTGGACTACTTTAAATAGCAAAAAAGAATTATAAATGAGTCAGTTGCACTAAACTAGCTTCACTGTGAACATGATTTGCTGTGACACAACAGAATGATTTCCTGTGTTTGGTTTGGCCATTCTGTGTGAATGCATGGTGCAGCAGTTTTGTGGATTTAGCAGGACAGTGTTGTTGTTTTGTTTTTTGTTTTTTTGCTTTGTTTTGTTTTCTTTTAGTAGTGAAACATTTGTAATTCTGCCAGTAGATTTATTTGAATCCTAAATTCTGTAATTTAATTGCAGTGTCTTACTGTAGACTGAACTCGTAGGTTTCAACATCTCAAAAAGGTTACCCTTTGTCAAATTCTCTTCTTCACAGTTGTGGATCACTGTTTGTCCTCAGCCAGGCATTGTTGTTTAATTATTGCTAAACCAGTGGCCTTTTGGGGCCAGATCATGTTGTTACAGCCTAGAGCATCTGCCGTGATCTCAGATTTGGACCAAACAAATCAGCCATGTTCCAGGTCAACAGTTTTGAGTTGCTACATGTAGGACATTATTGTGTATGGGCTCCTCTTTGCGGCCACAGTTTATCTCATCTGTGTCTGTTTGTGCGAGAGGTAATTGGCATCAGTGACAAAACCTTTTCTCCTCTCTCTCATCTACAAGGACTGCACCACATTAGATCTGTCCTTTGACAGGCCAATCAAACAGTGGACTAATTAATAAATCATATCACCACGGTAACAGCAGGCACAGGTCAATGCTGCAGGCTAGCAGAAAAGGCATCAGTCTGTTGTGTTTGTGTATCTGTTTGTGTGTTTATAGGTGCAATAGTTTGTGTAGCTGTGCATTACCTTCTCAAGATATCAGCTGGAGTGAAAGATTTTACAAGTATTCCATCCAGTGGAACATTTGCTGATGACACAAGCGATGACACTACCAATATTCACGCCTAAAAAATGCAATTCCACCCTTAAGTCTTGAAGGTTTTTTTATAGAAATAGATTTTCTCGGTTTAATTCAGCCTGGTTGGTGGATCGGGCAGGGAGTTGTTTATAATTCAGATTTATTTAACAATTTTTATAATATAATTTTACTGTCTAATCATGTAGTCTGAACACTTATCTCTCACAAAAAGAGGTTTATATGAATATTTTAGGTTCATTCAGCGTGCCTATAATGATGATGATAAGCTTTTCACATTTGCTGCTACACTGTTGCCTGATTTTAGGTATCTAATTATCTCCACTTCCACGGCTGAATTAGTATGCTTGTGAACTTAGAAAGTTTCTTTTAATGAATGGCTCATGTTCATTAAATGTGTGTATCCCCGACTCTGCCAGGGAGGCTTTTAAGGGCTTTTGGGCAGTTTTTGTCAACTTTGCTCAGATTTGTTTCAGAGGATCATATAAGCAGGACCACAACGCTGAGATGTGTGCCGTTTCAAAACAAGATTAGAACTTTAAGTCATGCAATAAAATGAGGCCCACAATGAAGACATCAGTCTACTAAATAAATATATAGCATATTTTAGAGCTGTAGACTATAACACCAGCTTTTGATAAATAAAAAAAAATGTAGATGTTTTAAGCATTGAATTGGAATCTGGTTTTGTTAAACTGAATGTTTGAATCAATGTGAGCTTTATTTTCTTAAGTTTACCAAATCTCTTCACTCAGTCAAAAGGAAAAAAAAAAGATCAAAACTCAAAATAATGTCAGTTACTACAAAAGCTAAATGTTTAGTTTTAGGGCAATTTCAAAGGTCTTTCTGCTTGAAGTTTGCATGTTTGACTGTTCCTGAGTGGGATTTTTACTTAATGTTTTGGTCTTCTTACACTCTAAAATATTGTGATAGGATACTTGGTTTATTAAAGTGAACTGGTGATTATCTGTAAGTAGTTCTGAATGCATGACTCTGTTAGCCGTGCAAAAGACCTCTTTTCACACCAGCCCTAATGTAGGAAATGTTAAAGCAAGTATACAGAATGAATGAATAGTACAGTTGTTTGTTCATTGGCCTCTATGTTCATTTTGCTTTTTCAAATGTATTTCTATCCATCTGGCAATAGTTCCACCTCAGCTCTGAAACCAGCAACTCAGCTCTGACCGAATTGCTGACCTATTCACAAGAAACTCACAAAAGCTGTACACAGCAGTTGACGCCTTAATTTTTTTTTAGAAATGTCATTGGTATTAAAACCTAAACCAAAACACTCAGTAGAGGTTAAAGCTGTTTTTGAATAAAATTCCTTGTATATAGCACAAGGTATATGCTGGGATGTTTGTGCTTATGTGTCAAAAATGCATCAAACCTATATATGTATATATATTTCCACTGTGTTTACCTTTGATCAGTCATAAGGTTAATCAGGTCTTTTATATTTTACTTGACTCCTAAGTCCCTAGTTGGTATTAAAACATGATTAAGATCTTTAAAATTGAAACTGGATTAAAATGAATGTGAACCACAAATAAAAATGTTTATTCACAGGAATTTATTTAAGGAATACAATAGCAAATGTGGTATTCACTGATTTAGAGTCGTTTTACAAAATATTAGAAAGCAAGGGAGTCTTGACTTACATGACACACTGTGTGCACCAAGTTTATAGACATTTTTTATATTCACAAAAAGTTCAAAGTATAAAAATAAAATGCTATTTATATCCGTGTTTTAGTTTTCTTTAAAGAGGGTTGTTGTTTATGTAATTCTTCTCCCTGACTTGTACTTCACCAAAAATAGTGGCATGTCCTAGATGATTTCCTGGGAATTAAAAAAATGAACACAATAAAAAGTAGTTAGTATGTCTATGAAAGAGAGAAAAGGATGAGTAGTATTTTAAAGGTAGCAATAATTTGAGCTTGAAAGAATAATGATTACAGCATTTACCCTTGTAGAGATAAAAGAAGCTGAAAAGCTCAAAGAGTTGTGAAGCACAGGGTAAGAATAGAACGTGTTGGAATAACAAAAGCTTTGCAGAGATGCTTTTTTGGACCTGAATGTGTGCAGTTACAAGGGCATAAAGAATAATAAAGAAATGAAAGAGTGAAAGATTGAATTTGAGTCCCACAGTCAATTGCCTGTCTCTCCGTCAGTAATTTCCTTATCTCCTGACACTTTTCTCTTACTCTCTTTCATGCCTGCTTTGTCAGCCAGTCACTCCTCATTCCATTATGTGGCACAGGGCTCAAAGGTTGATATATGAGTGCTCCACAGAGCGACTTGGACATGAGAGACTGCTGGACATACATTACACACATCACTCACACAGTCACTCTTTGGTCAGAACTATAAGAGAGCTTTGAGGAGGACTGCCAGCATGACAACACACAACTCAATTAGGATAGAGGTCAAAAAGAAATGAAAGAACAGTGAATGATGGCAACAGAGAATTGGAGTGAAAGGAAAGAGAGAAGATGTCATAAAGTAACAGTAAGAAAGAAAGTGGGCTGAAAGAAGTCTTTCCTTTTCAAAGTAAATGTTGTAGTCATTTATTGTCTAAGTTTTTGCTTTATGTTAAATAGAAATCAATAAAGAAAGTAAACACTTTACCTCAAATACAAAAGTATTTTTTGGCTGGGGGAGAGGGGTGTAACTTAATTACTGCAATACATTGTGAATATGTTTTTCAAACAGTTGGCTGTAAAGTGTTTTTTTTAAAGGCTAAAAGTGGAAACTAGTATAAGCTCAAAAGACAAGTGTGGGTATGAATCCAAAAAAGACGTGCATATAAGTCCAAAAAATATGTAAATCTTTTATTTATTAGGACTAATTATTAGATAGATGCAAAATCAAGTGTGCTTTGATTTTAACACAAACTTATACATTTTGAATAGGGATGTTTTGAGAATTGAAATGGTGTACAGATTCAAACATTTTGTTGATTGGTATTGGAGTAGCTGGCACTCTAAGCTCTCGATCTGATACAGTCAATGGTTTTACCTCAATGCAGCTGCGCTTCAGTACGACTTCTGTGCAGCAGCTGTAATACCACATCTGTACAGGCCTGGAAATTAAAGTCGCTGGAGCTTCAGTTTCGGTTTTCTCTGTCATCAGATGGTAAAGAACTTACTAATAAACCACCAGGCCAGTGCCAGACATTCTACATGAAGGTCACAGATGCTATAAAAGACACAGGATACGATACAGAGGTAAACGAAACAATACTGATTTATTAATCAAATAATTTAGTCAAACACAACTCAGTGACTTCTCTCCTTTCCTCCCACCTTGCTGCTGTGCTTTTCAGCCACATAAAACGGCACTGGGGTTAGATGTAAACACTGAAGTGCTGGACTAAACTGTAGCTAAGCTGAAAAAAACAATTGTAACACAGAAAAAAAAAGAAAGCTGATGTGAAAGAATCTTCATGGCAACAGAAATAACACAACTATTTTTTAGAGAAAAAAAAAAGAGCACTCTCCCTTTGTGGAAGTTTTTCTGACAATAGTGAGCTATAGAAAAACTAAGTTCATATAGTTTTTTTTTTGTTGTTGTTTGTTTTGTAGGAAGAAAATTCTGAAAATAAAAGTTGTGAGTGAAATTAAGAACTTACACGTGTTCTAAAGAGTCAGCATAAGCACCAAAAACTGAAGCATATGTGCTGCTGAGGATAGCGATTGAGTGGATGTGATAGAGGAGGCCAGCTCACTAAGCAGGGTCATAAAGTTGATGCTCTGATTCTGTCACTGGGAAATATATTTTATCTTTCCATCTTTGTCTGACTCGCTTCCTCTCCTTTACACACAAACACGCACAACCACACACACGTAGACATGTGATGCACTTACAGCAGGCGTCCATCGCATTCCTAACAGCATGACTGCCCTTGGGAATCGTCTTTCTCTCCCTCATGTGATTACAGCCTGTACTTGCCTCTCTTGAGTGTTGCTATCTCATGCACATCCCCACACACAAAAAAACAGAGTGCAGTCTATGCCACAGTTTTACCCCCTCTAAGAAATAACACAGTGGGAGAGAGAATCGCTTATTTTCGTGTCCCTTTCTCAAAGTCACAGCGTTTATCTTCTCTACTGCAACACCACTCCCACACAGACTTGTCTAAATAAACTCCTCTTCCAGCGCACATTTCCGTCCTCTCAGCTCATCATTCCAATCGGTTCTGAAGTATGATGTCCCTTTTAAAAACACTGTCACAGATCACTACTGTTCTTTGCATTGCGAGAAAGCACAGTGAAAACTCATTTTGCCTACAAAATGTTTGGTAATACATTTTCAATAAAAACATTCACTGCATGTGACAGCAGAGATGAGAGTTGACATGTTTTTGTGGGCTGTATAACTAAGATAAAAAAGGCTTTTGTTGAGAAGATTTCTCAAGAAAACTTCAAAAAAGGTTGGCGTGTAATAAAAACCAGAAAGGTTGACATTTAAGATGTATACATAAAAAGACTTCAAGTATGCACGCGAAAATGGGCTTAAATGACAACGTTAACTATTTGTCTGTTTTGATATTTAAGTCCAAACTGTACAAAGTAAAATGCATATTTTAGAAATGGCAACCTGAATTTTGTTGCATGAAAAGTCATCTCATTGATTCGATGCAACACCAGAAAACACAACAGTCACTCTTCAGCTTTTGTTGTGACTTTCAAATCAGCAGAATAAAAAGAGACTGCATCAGCAGCAAGCTCTTTTTCACTATTCTCTCCATCTATCTGTTCATGAAGAGAGGGTGGAAATGAGCTCATCTCTGTTGTTGGTGTTGGCAGTGTTTAACAGAGTCTGCTTTTTGACTGACAGACACTGAATCAGTGGAATCTTGTATGCCAGAGAAAAGGGGGGAAAGGCAGTGAGACAAAGAGTGAGAATGAGAAGCAGACAATATTTGAAAAGCAAATAAAGGGCTGTATGAGAATTCAAATAACAGAGGTGCACCTTCAAGATCTTACAAAGATCTACACACAACACAAACTAACATATGCAGCTAAAGAATGGGTACAGTATGGCGTAAACGATTTCATTAATAGGGTTTGTTAAATCAATCCAATTACTGCCATTATGCTTTAGTGCTGTGACAACTTCCTTCTTCCCCAGTTATTTGGGGCTGTCAAAGGTGCTGAAAAATACATTTTCAGCCAATTTTATCATCCATCTGTTTTCTTTTACCCGCTGTTCTTTTCCAGGTTGTGGAGGAGCTGGTACCCACCATATTTTAATCACTGTGGCTCAAGTCATACAAGTATTCTCATTTTTAAAGCAATTACAACAATTTGCAGATCCACCTGAAATTTGTAGGAAAATCATAAATGTTTAAAAGTAACTGCGTCATATTATATCCTGATGAAAAGGGCTTGAAGTGCCAGCAGAGCTAGAATGATTGCACCTTATCTGGGTTGTTAGATGACAATATGTTGTTTGTCGGGTTTATTCCTGTTTGTGACTATGTAAATGAAAACAACTTTGATATAACTCTTTATTGTAAACCTTTTGTTTCATTTATGTGCAATTTACTTTCTAATGGAAGGTTTTAGCAAGTGCTTATCTCTACAGTGAGAGTGGCAAAAAGAGGGCAATTTTTAACCATCACAACCATTTTGAGGCACAAGCCCATTCATCCTTCGACTACCCACTAAGGTAGATAGTCTTTTTAGCAGCGTGTGATTTGATAAAGGCTGCATTAGATGACAGCTGCTCCATAGTGAGCAAACTTCCCCACTGACCAAGCTGATGACCATCAATAGGATTTCTTTTTTTCCTCACCTGTTTTTATCCACTCGCTTTTTGACTGTATCTCACTCTTCTCTCACTTTCATTCCCCATCATCCACTAATTAGTCTCGTGGGTCTGGAACAAACGAAAGACATCAGTGGTTGGAGATGAATCTAGACAAAGACAAATGAGAACAACTTTTCTGGAGCATCTATAAATAGACATAATAGTAAAGCAGTCACTTTTGTACCAAAGCAGCTTTTCAACAAAAGCTAACATCAGATGAACAGGAAAGTGGACTTAAATTGGGGAAATCATTCTTGAAAATAAAGAAAAACAGCCTGCTGCTTGTCTAAATCTCTGATAACAACACAAGTTTTAGTTTTGGATCAAGGACAGGTTAGTGTACAGCACAGAAAGAAACAAAATAAACTTGTAGGTTGTCCCATTGGTTCTTCTATGGATCTTTGTTCTTGCTGATATAAATAAATCTCATTCCAGAACTTTATTTTGCTGATCTATTTTCGTTTATCCCTACTGACTGTCATTTGGTACAGCAGCTTTACGAGAAGCTTTTTGAATGACAAGTCTTTTCTTCAGTTTTCCTGGATAAAAAGTGTTCACCTTCAAAAGCGAATGAGCTTCAGTTTTTGTCATGGTGTGGGGCGAACGAGGCGAACCCAGTGTGCAGACTCATGATGAAAATAAACTAATTCATTTAGAAACAAAAAACAAAGAGCTGACAGGGCAGCAAACAAAACCTAAGCTAAGCTAAACTAGGAACTAAACAGGAAGAGGAAATCAGGACACAGGGGGCGTCGAGAAGCTACAACAAAGCAAGTAAGTGGAGAAAGTGACCAGGTTTTAAAGACAGGATAATGATGGGAAGTGGGCACAGGTGAGTGATTACAATTGTAGGCAGGTGGAGATGGGCGTGGCAGGAAGACCAGAGACTGACTGAGGAGGAGTGAATGTAGCAGGAAACACAGACATGAGGAACAAGAACTGAACCAAGACCAGGATAAACACAGGAACCAAATAATCAAAACACAGAAAACACAATATAAACCCAAACCCTGACCGTTTTATTTAAAATGAAGATTACAATTAGATATAATTGATTACAGTGTTAATTTTGGGAGCATTTTTATCCTTTTGTTTTTGGGTTTTTTTTTTTTTGGTTGACATGCAAACCTAAAACACCCAAAACACAGCAGCATGTGATCCCTTTTTTTTGTTTGTTTTTACTGTAACATTGTGAAGCTTCTTAGTTTTTTTTGCCTCCTTACTTCTGCAGTCGTCTTAGTCTTCTTGTCTCGTCTCTGTGTATCACAATTGTTTGATTGTTTGTTTCTTTTCTTGTACAAGAGCAGCTTTTGCTGGCATGTGCTATGTGTGAGCGTGTGAGACGGAAAGAAGATAAAATAATATTAGAAGATAAAACAGAAACAGAGGAAAAGCAGTATTTTTATGCCTTCTCTTTTTGCATTGGCCCTGCAGGAGAACTGTTTAAATGTGTCGGAATGGTGAACACTTCTCTGCCCAGAAGCCCTGTTTGTGTCTGAATATAATATGTTTTTAAGTGTGAATCCTGTGTATGTGTTTAACAGTATTCTTTTTTGTTTGCTGCCTTGTGTAGGTACAGTTTGTGGGATTCTCTGCTCGTACATGTGTTTATGTGGCTCTTTTGGTTTTTATTTTTTTCTATGTGTGCTTCGGTTCTGTATAATGTTTGTGTGGGTCTAGGTGTGTTTGTGTGATCCATTCACTGGCTGAACACCTGAGTGCTCACAGTGACAGAGAAGAATGGCAGGCTGTCCAAACCAACAACCTACAGCCAAGAGAGACTTCTCCCAATTCTGTTGGCTTAGTGTTTTATCACTGTGGCTCAAACACTCTCTCACAAACACATGAAAGACAAATGCAGATGCATAAAAAAAAACACCAAAGGATTTTATTTTATTTTTTTACTGCGAGTACTGGAGATCACATCCTTTTGTGTGATGCCTGTTAAACAAAGGCAAATCTACTGCTCTTCAGAAAATGTGATTGTTTTTTCTTTTTATTTGGGTAGCTTTTGTTCTGATGGTCTTTATACAATTATGAGAATTTATGTTTCATTTAGGCATGTGGTTTCCCAAAATAATATTTTAAGAAGTAGCTATTTTAGGAAAGCACACCCTATTTGTGTTGTTTAAAACAACAACTTCAAGGATACAAAAAGCTGCAATTCTTAGTTCATCTTTCATCAGGACTCTAGGAGCACAGAAATTAGCCACAAAATGCAGTGCATTAATTTTACAAAAGCAACAATCGGTGCCTACAATTTCTTTGCTTAAATGAAGAAAAATGAAAAAAAAAAAAAAATAGTAATTGTTATTTTGTTCAGCTGGAAAGAAAAGAAGCCAAACAGCACTGACATTAACATTTTGATGGAATAAATATCCTGTTAGCATGGACCTTTTTACTTCAAAGTGCAATTGATGTAATGAGACTAAAACTGCATGATTCATCAGTTCATCAATGTTCACCTTATAAATATCAAATATAGACCTAAAAATTTAGCTGTAGAGAACTTATATCTGTTTTAAAACAAAGAAATGATGCTGACAGTGACTTGATGAGTAAAAGCATAGCTTTTAATCCAAACCAACAGATACATTTATCACCCCCACCCCTCTTTTCATATACAACAAAATTCAGGTATGTGTTCATAGTAACTACATTTTGATATGGATTTTACTTGTGAAATAAATCCACAAGCTTTCTGATCTTCTCACTACAAGCCGATCCGTACATGCATGTCAAATCCATCTTCATCCAGCAGTCTGTACATTTATCTTTCAATAAATTGTCAGGCAGCACACACCTCGCTCCGGTATCCTCCTTTGTTTGCCGAGTGCACCGAGTTAAACCTGACCGTTCAGGAAATGTACAGAAAATTGCACAGCTAGACAGTGATGCAAATTTTAAAAACACTTAAAAAGGCATGCTTTGTGTTTGCCTTCATTAAAATATTTATCACTACTTTAGGCTTGAACAAAATGAGCCATTATCTTTTATAAAGAAAAAGAAAAATATTCAAGATTTGCTATTTAGGGGCATGTTTCTGAATACCCTTAATAGATTTCGAGAGCCCGTTTGTGTGAAAAGGGCTCCTTGAAACATAAAGACAGTATTTTCGACAAAGTTTTCCAAGAACACCTCTCAAAATCTGACATTTTACATAATTAAATAAAAAGAAAACTGTTGATTTTTTGCATCTTGTTTTGGATATTGTGGGAAAGAAGAAAGCACATGGATTCATTACCAACATAATCTCCTTTCTTCTCTCATTTCTTTTTTATTTATCCTTATTTTTTTTAACGTTTTCATCTCATTGATCTATGTCCTTGCTGCAGTCTACTTTTTAAAAAAACAGCTGAGCTTCAAATCTGCTTAAAACAAATGAGTGTTTTGGCGTTTCATTTCTATTTTCCTAAATTTGCAAATAATAATTTCATATTCAAATCATTTTGGTCTTTTTCATTCTTACAGGAAGTTTTGCTCCGTCATATTTTACGCTCTATATTTCATATTTAGTCTTTTTGTTTGTTTATTTATTTGTAGTTTCAAACCACCAACCACACATGGAGAGCAATGCACCCCTAAAAAGTAAATGTTTGTTTCTAAGTAGTTTAGCTCCAGCAAACTCTTTAAACTGACAGATGTCACCATTCCATGGTGATGTGGTTCTTGTTGCCATTGTTTTTATGGCTGTCAAGGCATTATGTTAATAAAGTTGGGTCATTCTGAGTTGGGCCTCCAGCCTATGGTCCACCAATGGGACTGATTGATCACCTGGCTGTCAGTTTAATCTCAGAAATGCACTGGAAGAAGGACGGAAGAATGGATGGATGTGGGACAGAAGAAGGGACGAAGGAAAATGGATCAGTTAACAACAAAGTGATGAGAAGTCCTGAAAGCAGAAGGAATCCTAAAAGCAAGATGAGAAAAATACTTAAGGAAAATAAAAACAGCTGTTTCAAAACTATAAATATTAAAATTTTAATATAAAATTATCATAACATGCTGAGACTTACTTTGTCCAGCCAAGGGTCTCATCAGGGACAAAAGACAAGAACTATTATTATTACCAGTAAATAAATTGTTAAACTTTCAGAAAGGGATTTCTATTATTTTGGTGTTATTATTTGAACATTTTCAAAATAAGACACTTTAAGATATTTATCATGAGTGTGCTTTTGTTTATTTGGCTTTTTGATTTCATAATATTATAAAAAAAATATGACAAATATGACATTGGTCACTGGTCTCTCAAGCCTTTGAGGATCAGTTCAATGGCTGCCATCAAAAGTAGCCAGTTGGTTCAAGAAAATAATTTAGTAGTTTGTTTCTGTTTTATTTGTTTCTTTTTTTTTCTTTTTGCTTTGGGGAAAGACAAGCTTGAACAGAGAAAAAACATATTTTGCCAAAGTTCCGGTTTGTAGTGACTAGGCTCACACCAAAGCACAGAAACTCAGACATACTGTATGGCTAAGAGTCACTCTTTGGCACAGTCGTTAACTGTAAATCAGAGTGCTTGAAAGGTGACAAACAAGGCCTCACACAGTGCAGGAGAGGTATGACATCATTCCGTTTATATCACAGGATCTCTGACCACTTTTCATTGTTACTCTTGAGAAAGTCCCATTTTAAAAAACTAACACACAAACATACACACACAGTCCACACAAAGATAGGCCTGTGCACCTATTGATTCTTTCTGTTTATGCTTGAAGGAAAATGATTAGCATTCTACTAGGTCACCACAGAAAACTCTGGTACACACCCTGGAAACATGTCAGCAGAGCAACACACACTCTTGAGTTTTATTACAAAAAGAAAATAATCTGCTCATCATTCCAGTGTCCCATACTACATCAATACTCATCAATTCATAAATCAGAGTGATCAAGATCTGTCAAAAAGCAAAGAAGATTATTCATTTGAGCTTATATCTGTGTATCATCACAGGAAAAAGAAGTAAAAGAATAATAATCCATTAGCCTACTTGACAAACATTAATCTCTCTTGGCATTCAGCAATAATACATATTCTGTCTCTACATTGTGCTCACATTGAAATTGGTCGGATTACATTTTGATCAAAATATTGAAAGCTGGTTCTACATTAACATTTACAGCAGATTTTTCTGGTATTGTCCAAAAAAAAAAAAAAAATTGTAACATGTATCAAAGCCGATGCAAATCTGTTTTTTTTATTTGTCCTCAATTACATTACAGTAAGTACATGCTTATACAATGTACTGATTGAATTCATGCTTCATTCCTAAACCAGTCCAAAATGTTCCTGTGTACCTCTGTATGTGTGTTGGATAATTAGACCTTCAGTAAATCAGATTCATTTCACCTTGATTTGTCTCATCACAGTTCAGTCAGTATATCTGGTCAATTCAGGTAGAAAATGGCTGCTGGAATTAAAGGAAAACCCAGAGTTACGCTAGATTGTACTTTAGCAGTCAGGATAATATTTGTGATGATATACACAACATACACAATTCCAAACTCTTATAGGCTTTAAATTGAGTCTTACTTCATTGCTTGTACTCATCAAAACAGTTGTAACGTTTTTGTTCCAATGGCCTAAATTAGTTTGTCCTCCTTTATATATACTTGCATTATTTAGAAACACCTCCCCTCATTGAAAACCACAACTTCATCCAATCTTGACAATCACTAAATAAATAATGTAAAATCTCCTACACCAGATAAATAGTTGCACCAGCTGGGGTTATAAGACCATGATGAGATCTAATGGAGTCTGATCCTTAATGAATTTGCACAATACAACTGAACATTCTATTGAATATTGAAGAATCAAAGAGAAAAAGTTATTTAGGAAAGGAAAATGTTTGTTTTTGTTTGAAATATTTCAGTGAAAAGAATTCATTTAAATGACTTTCAGGGTTTTTTGTTGTTGAAAATGTTCTTATTCATGAAGTATTTATTCATTTGTTTATTTATGTATAATTTCTAAAATAATTTCAATGCAGATATAACACTCTGCAAGCTCTGGTATAACTTGTGTTGCTGTTGTGTGACTGTAATTAATTTGATCAGTTGGTACTTGCACTGTCACCTCAAAAAACTGGAATGTTCTCAAATTTCACTGCAACACTGAACAGCAATGAACTCACAATTAAGTTTACAAACACACAATATCCTATTCAAAAGAATATGTAAAATTAAACCTGAAGTCTGAATATATACTTTTGCTTTACATAAAGGTTCCTTTAAAGGACCTGTTTAATAAACCTTGTTGAGGGCCTTTTTGTGTGTTTCTTTGCTTTATTCTGTTCCAGACCTTTAACATTTAAACAGCATGGGTTTTGCATTTTTTGTATGAGAAACTGGACCCCTGTGGAGACAGAGATAACGGGTTGATATTTGATTTAGACTCCTCCTGAAAGGAGGAAAAAATGATAAATATCAAGCCAAGTCTGCATCTCCTTTTTTTTCTGCAGGCAAGGTTAGAGTCAGCATTTTTGTTTCCCCCGTCAAGGCTTGCTGGCATCATGTGAGACTATATGGAGATTATAACATTGTTTAAGGAAAGAAAAATCAACAGCCAGTGAGGGGCTAAGGTCATGCAATTTCAGCAAATAAAAGTATAATTTGTGTGTGTGTGTGTGTGTGTGTGTGTGTGGAGGGGGGCAGAGACTGGTAAAGACAGAGAGAAGTGCCGAAGTGAGATAGGAAGTGAATTAAGAAGAGTACAAGAAAGGAGCAATAGAGACTTTAAGTATAGAGAGCAAGGTAAGGAGAGTGAAAGAGTTAGAGAGTCCGATGGACAGAGATAGTAGTGCCTTGCAGCCAGTGTCCATATCTCTTGCCAGCATTGACTCCACACACTGCACTACAACTAATGGACTCTGTCCTTCTCTACTGTCTTATCTATCCTCTCTCCCTTTTTCCATCCTTCCTTCCTATCTCACAGTACTCAAAGCTGCTCTATCTTTCCACTTAACGGCTTCACCTCAATCTCATTTTTATCACACTTTGCTCTTTGCCTTTCCTTCTCCTGCTATCTCACTCTCAAAGGCTTCTGGTCTTTCTCTCCTTTTCTATCTTGTCCTCCTTCTCATGTTTTTTTTCATCCATTTCTTCTCTATGACAAAAAAACTGAAAAGTTCACCTTCTACTCTTTTTCCTCTTATCTTTGGTTACGCTGAATAGAGTAGAATTTCTGGACATTTTGTTGCTGCCTTGTGCAAGTCTCCATTTGATCTTTGTGTAGTTCAGTGCAATTCCATGTTTTACTGTTATTATTTTTTTTATATATATAAATTATATCGTGTGGCCTCTTGTTATTAGCCTTCCTGTCGCCTTCAGGTCAAAATGACCCAAAGTTATAAGGACCTCTCTATCTCTCTTCTTCTCTCTCTCTTTAGACAGCTTCAAGAGAGTTAGAGAAAAACAACATACTGTATTATTTTGAAGTATTAACTTTTAGACCCAAAACAAAAAACACAAAAGTAGGTTGGAATGGAAAGGGAGAAATGTGTGAAATATGTTCCAGGACTTTGGTGAACGAAACTTGTCTTTCTAGTCTGATATATTTGTTTTCTCACTTGAATAAATATGACAGTTGTCAGCTTAATAAATTTGTTCTGTTTTTATTTTTTTCTGTACCTTTCAGATGACCCAGGAACAGTACATACTTGCAGCCCAGCCAAACCCTCTCCACCAGCGAGGTGCGTCAGAGTGCAGTGCCCAGGTTTACCCTGCAGTCGGCATCTACGGATGGAGGAAGAGATGTTTGTACTTCTTCATCCTCCTCCTTCTCGTCACCATGATTGTCAACCTGGCGCTAACCATCTGGATCCTCAAAGTCATGAACTTCACTCCGGTAGGAGACATCTGTGTGTGTGTCGTTAAAATGCCAAAGTGTTATAGGAGTTTGTGTTCACATAAAAGAAAGTGGTTTAAAGGGTTTGTGTTAATGTAATAAAACCCACGAGTGACAATAAATTATTACAGTGCTAACTGTTTAATTCTGCATTAGCTGATTCATTGTGACAAAGGGCACCTTGTGCATTTGTTGGAGACACGATAGGATTGGACAAAATAGCAAGGTTTGGTGTCCTGAAAACAGTACTGGATTGGCTGAAAGGTGCTACATTAAAAGAATATTTGTGATGGATGTTACTATCCATGATGCTGCAATCTTGGATGATTGCAGCTATAAGTCTTTTGTATGGAATAGAACTTTCTAACATCCTGCACGTACACAGAGTAATTCACCTGTCCCTCAAATAAGCTCTGTTCATATTACTGGATATTTTATATTCTCATTTCATTAATTTAAAAAAATTAAACATTTTACCGTGAATGGGAAAAATACTTACTGGAACCAAAACAGTTCATTTTGCTGAGCTAAAAGCAGTATTATGTGGGCTTTTCAGCACATGAGTACCAACTGACTCACTGTGGATTCATCCTCATATGTTTGATATTAATAGAGTTAACTGTGTTTTCATCTTCTGTGTTGTTTTTTTAGCATTAAAAGTCACACAGTTTCACTCTCTGAACACTGTTTTGGCTGGAAACATACCCACCAAAGTTGCCTCCAAAAAAACAAGAAACAAAGCTTCAAATTTTGTATTAAACGGAATCAAAGATACATGTCTCTGAAAATAAATACAGCAGCACATATTTCTTACTTTTTACATTGATGACTGACAAGGGTTACTTTCAAATGAGCCTGATAAACTTAGGAAATGATAAGCTGGAAAAAATATTTATAATTTAATATAATTCCTTTTAAATGCAAAGCAGCTGACATTCTTCTCAATCCTTTAGTATTTTCAGGTATGTTATTATTGTGAATAACTAGGGTTTGCTTGCTTTTTCCAAGGTTCGTTAACACTTTTTTTCCCCCCTGCATCTAACCTTGAAGTATCCATACATCCAATATTGCTTATTGCACTTGGGGCTCATGAGATTATACTTTAATAGTATATATGCAAATGTTGTAGCTTTCGAGCCCTTTAAACCTTTGGTTAAGCTTCTTCACACCATACCTTGTGCTTCAATCTGCAACTTCAGAATAGGAATTGGGAGAAAATGATTGTGGGTTGGAGGGAAGAAGGACAGTCAGAGAATTTGCCTGAGGAAAGCAAGCTGACATTATGCATAAAAGACAGGAAGATATTTCAAAGGCTGTATACTCGCATGTGAAATACAAAGGCATATGAAAAAAAAAACTCAAAACAGGAGAAGTCAAAGGAATCAAAAGTTTAAAGAAAAAAAAAAGTACTTGAACTGCATCACAAGATTTGATTTTGTGCACTTTACTGAATGACAGTGATGCATACTTCATCATACTAAATATAAAACAGCCCATGCTGTTTTTAGCAATTTATTTAAAATGATACAGTGAGTGCATAAGGAGAATGGAGCAAGGCTACGGTGATTGAAAAAAAAAAAATGCCTTTCTGAAAATTCTTCTATTATTATTTATAGGGAATATCAATATAATAAAGACAGATGAAAAAATAACACCTGGCTTTTCTTTTGTGTCAATATTTTATTGCAGCAGTACCCCTCAGTGGCATTCCTAAATTAATGCAAAACTAGGTAAGGAGTCCTGTTAGCTGTTTCATGATCAAATCAGAAGCGTACACATGGGGCAAAAAGTGCATTGTTTGACGGGTACGGTGCTGTATCTCATCACACAATCCACGTTAAATTTATTGTGTTTGTTATTTGTTTCTGCCCAAAGAGTCATCAATTTCCTGTCTAATTTCTGCATATTTTGTTTCCAAGTAAACACACTCACACGATCCCATAAAAGCACCAGAGTGATACTGGTATTGTGACAATCATCTACTGCCTTGGCAAAGGATAAAAAGGCCCGGTATTCTCCCCATGAGATGGGATAAAACACATTAAGATTGGTGAGGGAAATGATGAGAAACAAAGAACAGAAGGTTGGAGGAAAAAAAGGACTTAAGATGGGAAAAGAGTAAAAATAAGAGAAAGTTAGACATGGTTGACTGGCTGTCTGTCTACATGTGGTGTATATGTAACGTTTGAACTTTCAGTCTGGAGTCCTTTGAGATTCAGTGAGGTGTCTGTTTCACTCATCCATGGAGGCAAAGCCAGTGGATGTTAGGCTGACACACACTGTACAGTTCAGAGTCTACAGCAAAGCATGAGTCCTATAAGACTAAAAATATACATCCACACATGTGTGACGGATTATGTGACAAAACAGTAGTGCAAACTTAGTTGGTGCAATGGATATTGCAATCTGCTTTTATGCAGGAAACCAGGGTTCAAATCTCATCAAGGATGTTTTTTTTAAACAAACCGAGGCAATATGCCTTAATTTATTCAAATATGAAACCAGATGTAGACATTTAAAAAAATTAAAAAAACATTTACTTTTAGAGCATATTTAGTCCAATTTTAACCTAGACTTTTGTTCAGCTCAAAAATAATAATCTACAACAAGCTCTTGGTTGATGTCAAAAAGATGAGCAAAAGGGATTTTTAAAATGCATAGTTCCCACAAGTCTCAGCTAGAAGAGATATTTTTGCCATGTTGGTAGGTAAGCACAAGACAACGATAGCCTCAAAGCAAACTAAATCTAGGTATGTACTTACTTTTGACCAATGTGTGAGGGAAAGACATATGCAGAAAATAATTACTGTGATCATGATCTCAATGATCCTCCTCTGTTCTGTATGATTCATTGCCAGAATAGGTTCAGTACAGGTTTACACCTTGAAAAAAATACTTTTTTTTTGTTCTCATCTCCACAGCTTTACACTGTCTGACTATCAGAGTACCAAGGCATCAGCTATTGGTGTAGCTGAGTTGGACCAACCCAAACCTGAGGGAGGGGGGTGTAGAATATAACTACTCCACAATATTTATTATTTATTTTGACAAAATGGAGGATTAAAAACATATGTTTGCACCCACTTAAAAAAATGGGGAAGCAGTTACTATTGCCTTTGGAGACAATTTAAGTGTCAACAGCACTATTCAAAAGTCTTATGTTATAATACCATAGTACCAAAATCCAGAGAGTAAATTGCTGTAAAAAAACACAATTGTGCCTGTCTTAGCAGGCAGATAGTGCAACAAAGAAATTGCTTTTATTTGAATTTACAGTAAGGCAAAGATGCAGCAAAAAGCAGAATGACAAAGAGCTGAAACAAGAAATTAGAAATTGTTGCATGAGTGGCATGCCAAGAGCACACAGACGAAAAAAAGTCTGGCAAAAATGAACTAGAAACCTGGAACTACATCCTGAGGAAGCCAATGACTAATAAAGTGTAGGAGTTCTAATTAGTAACTGAGATGAAGTGTGAGGGAAAAAGAGGCCTAAACCAGCTGTGTGAACAAGCACAAAATGACCAGAAAAAAGAACCAGAAAATAAAAACTCATTAAATAAAAAAAAGAAAATAAATCTTAAACATGATGAAATTAAAGACAGAACAGTTAATGACTAAGAGGAAAAATAAACAAGCAAATTTTAAAACACATTTGGAAATCCTTGGAAACTGTTTTTCAAAACAAGTTTTAAAATAGAATTCTGGCAAAAAATAGAGAACCTAACGGGGGTTCAAGAGTTTTGCAAAGTATTGACAAATACTGTGTGGAGATGGAAATGTTTCTATGGTGGTTTTGCCAGTAGGATAGGGTAGATCTAATGAATTAATAGTTTGAGTTCCCCAAGCAAATATATGTTCTACTTTCCTTGTAAACCCACTGCTCCAGCATGTTGGCAGCTGCAGTTTGTCCTTCACGAATAGTTATGGGCATAGTGAGTTTGTGATTGACCGAGACAGTAAGTGAGGGTGTCACAGCATTGGTAGTAGAGAAATGTAGGTGATAAGAACTAAATACAGTTACAGTTGGAAGTATGGATTGAGTTTCACATCGTCAACCAAAACAGGATGTACGAAAAACTAACCCGAGGTACAAAGCTCATCCAAAGGGCTTTATCAGTTGATTTATCAATTGACAAAGCTCTTTGGACAAGAACCAAAGTCTTCAACAAAAAGAAAGTCCAGCTGCCTTTTTTAAACTCCTACAGTTTGCCATTTTCCACAGCTTGGATCAGACATAAACTGATTGTACAGATTTTTAAAAAATCCTAAAAAGGTTTTTATAGTGGAACTGTTAGGGTCCTAATGTACTATTGCTAGAACACTTAGACAATACGCAAATACCTTGCTTTATTCCATCACAATAAAGTGGCAGATAAAATCATAATATGAGCTTTTAAACATATTTTTGTAATCTAGTACTAAAATTAGATTTTTTTTTAGCTCACTGTTAGCTTGTAGATGACTAGTACCATTCCCCTGAAAAAGATCATTAATTTTATATTTTTTTGGAAAATGCAGAACTTATTTTTTAGTATTTAAAGTTATTTATAAAAAACAATTACATTTTCTTGCTTTGTAGTTACTAAACTTATTAAGTTAATATTACATATTTTCTACATATTACTGTGCATAAATGGTGTGTTCAAGTCATTTATTCTCTGTGCAAAAAATAATATTTAACTTCAAGTGTTTAATTGATTAGATTATGCATGGAAAAACAAACAAAAGGGTGTATCATACATGCAAAAAGACAAAGACAAATGCACCACTTCCTTTCTTAATTATCTTAAATCCAAATCTTAGGAGTTGATTCCTCCAAGGTGCCTCGATTGTCATTTTCATCATCACCATTTAAATCACATCTTGCTGGCTGCAGTATAAAGAAGGCCTTCCTCAAACTTTTGTTTTGTTTGGAGTTTCCAGATGAGATTCTCATTGTTGTTGCTTTTGAAGCAACAGCTTTGGCAGTAAATTGGAGAGCAGGGACTTGTGGGGATAGAAGGATAGAAGTGAGATTTTGTGCTTCAGAGAGAGAAACAGCAAGAGAGAAGAAAAGCTGAGTATGTGTGTGTGTGTGTCTGTTTGAGTGTGCGCCAGCAATTATACAGCAATTGTTCATGCTAATTTGTGTGTATGTTTGACAATGTGTGAGCCCTTTTAACATGTGTGTGTGTTTGTGTGTGTGTGCGGTGTGTCTTCAAACCTACAGTTGTGCGTGTGTGTGTGTGTTTTCATCTGAGTCCTTTGGGCCCTCACTGCAGAGAAATTCAATTTCAGCTGTCACTCACCAATCAGTCTGCCTAATTCCTGGTGTGGACATAGCTGGGTTGTGTGTGTGTGTGCGTAAGCTTTTGAGAGTGCAATGCATGTGCGAGTGTGTGTTTTTCCATCCCAACACTACCTGGTTTACAATATTTTGTCACTTCCTAACATGATTTGTTGTCTAATGCAGACATTTAGTTTGTTGGCTGTGTTGCTCTCTGAAATTATGTTCAGAGGTGAGAAATGTTTACAGAACTGGATTTTAATCATTACTGATTCACTGAGGTCTGATTGCATTCAAACTGGACAGAATTAGACAACTTTGAATTGGAACAATTGGATTTAATTGAACTGTATGTAACTTGATTTATCTTTGAACCAAACTGTATCAAATTGAATAATAACTAGATTAAACTGGACTTTGTCAAAATGAATTGGATTAAATCGAGTTGCATGAAGTTCCATTTGAAAGAAAACTGTTTCATTTTTTCAATTTGGTGCTAAATAAACTAATTTGAATTGAAACAAGCAGAATAAATGTGTCACTTCGTCATACTTCACGTCATCTCAACCCCAGAAACAAAAAGCAGACAAACCTTACTCGCTAAATGCATTTAAAAAGGAAAATGCTGTATTTGTGTACAGAGCAATTTAATATATTTAATATGACAATAGAGATTCATGGGTTGAACTTTGTAAAGCCACATTGAAGTTAGACATCACAATAAAAGTGTTATTGGTCTGCCCTGCGCTTCAGATTCTTCACACAAAGAGTGATAGTAATATGAGTGTGTGCTTTTATCTAAGTGCTGATTGGCGACCAGTTCTTATAAAATACAACTTTACTGTTGTACTTTTTTAAGATCAGAATTACAAGGTGCTTTAAAAGACAAAACAATAATCAAGACATCTATAAAAACAAACCACCATTAAATATCAAGGGGATTACAGATATATAAAATGGTTGAAACAAGAGAATACAAAGATAATTAAAAAGAAACAAACACATCTTGCTTATAAGTAACTTATTAGATTCAGGCTATAAAGAAATGGGCAGCACTTGTGATTATTGGTAATTGTCTCCAAGTATGATATTGCAATGACTTTAGAACATCTTTAATTATACTAAATGAATAAATGTGTCTGTTTTTGAACCCTGAATATAACAATCACATCCTGATTTAGGATTTTAAGCACCACATTCCCTGGTGAACATAGATATCAGTAGAATGGCATCTGTTTTGCTTGTTATAGCGAAAAGACAGGTAAGACATTTGAGTTTGTAAGAAAGGGAGGCTAGGAAGAACAATTTCATTAATTTCAAAGACATCCTGTTGATAGACGCGCAATGTCAGCAAAAATGTTCCGTTTCTTGACTCAGCGCGCAATGTTTTAGGATTGCCTAAACATGTCAAGGATTCCCAGTTCCCCACCTTTTTTATTTTAGTCACATCTCCTTTTATAAATGAAGAGCAAGTATCACATCAATTCACTTGATTTACTGCTTAGTCTTTATGTCACCTGGCTGGCAATTTTACATTTGATGTTGACATCTTTCATTTTTCTTTTCTGTTTGGTAACTACCTCTCAACAGAAATTAGAGTAATGACTCAGATTGCCTCCCCACAGCACTGACTTGTTGAGACATAGAATTTTTGGTAAATTAACTTGCCTGCAAATCGTAGGCCACACAGAACTAACTGTAACCCAATACATAAGCTAATTATTCAGTAGATTTTTTTATAGCTCCAGATATTAATACTTTTCTTAAATGTTGTTAAATTCCTACCTAAACTATTTAGCCAATATCTATTTTTAATGTTATTATGGCACAAATTCAATTGAAACTGTAACAAAGCACAGTAAAAATATTGCTTTTCTTTAAATGTGTTTGTGTGAAAGTGGAGTTTAACATGTAGACTGAGCTCACTTAATTTGGTGCAATCTTTACTACCTTACTAGTTCCCTAATAGGAAAATATCCACCTTTGCTATGGTGCAACAAAACTTATCATGATATTTTCTGCTAAAGGAGATTAAAAGGAAGAGAGTAAGGGAGATCCAGCAGCCTCTGTGAAGACCATTTTCTCATTGCTGTTTAGCAGACTCTTTGTATTTCTCATTTCCTTCAGGCAAACATGGGAACGGGTACATGATCTCAATTAGTGGATGGGTGGCTTGTTGTTGTTACAGCCGCATTGCGATTTTTGTTGATATTTTTTGGTAAAAGCCTTGTGCGGCTTTAGGTTTCTTTACAACTAAATTAATCTGAGAGATTACTGTGGGAGGGTGAGAGAAGTGAGGAAAACACAGATTGGAGAGAGGGAGGTGAGCATGGAGGATGGTAAATGATGCATTGAAGAAGACAGATAGGAAAAAGGAATGAGTGGGAGCAACATCAGTAAGTGTGTGTGTGTTTTCATGTGTGGTTTAAATAGTGTCCCATCATCCACGCTCAGCTTCTCACCCTGTCCCCTGCCTATGGGGCCCATTGGGAGCTGGAGTGGTGTCTGTTTCACTGCCTCATGAAGTGGAAGTGAGTGGATGATGGGCTGCCAGAAACAGTCCCTGAGTGTGGTTTGATTTCTGGCTGTTTTTGAGTGTGTTCATTAAAGAATGCATGAAGCAATGTGGTTTGGTTTGTTTGTTTCAATTCCAATACACAATCTAAGAGACTAGTAACATACATTGAAAGCGTATTTTACAAGAAACCTAAAATGCCAAACTGAAGTGAACAGATTTGGTACACATTCATTACTTGGGCACTACTTTTATTAATTTGGGAGTTTTGCTACTGCATGGTGCTTAAGACTTGCACAAGATTTCTACCGCCTGCATTCAAAACATGTTTGGACATTTTCTAAATCAGACTGTACTGTCAGCAGCCATTTTTGCCATATATGAGAATGAAGAGACAAACTAGATTTGCTAACATGACTTCTGCACACATTCAGCCAAATATTTCTAACATTTTTGCAACACAAGGTTTAAACTTGCTTATAAGTTAAATTTTCTGGATAATGTCATTTGCTGATTGTAACATTTACAGGCATTTTTATTGCAATAGTGCTGATTCACACAACTAAAACTGGCCAAGCAGATACAAAAATGTCACATATAGATTTTGGCAATCTCAGCTTTGCCTTTTTTGGGTGATTTTTAAAAAATTTTATACGTATTACAAATAAAAATGATATAGTGACACAAACAACTTCAACAAAATGTTAATTTTTTTTCTACGGCTATTGGTTTTATCCTTTGTATGTTTTCTGACAGTTTTGCCATAGTATGCTATTAGTAATTGTATATTAATGTATTTTGATTTCATAAGATCATCTTAGTTTTTCTTGACTCACTTTGAGAATCTATAATGTAAAGCTGCCCATACACTTTATAATGCACCTGCAAAACAATCGTGCATCATTTAATGAAGTGAAAGTTGGTAGATGTACTGTGGTGTGTGTGTGTGTGTGTGGCACTGTCAAGGTTTGACGTGATTGTGGTTGAAAGATGAACTCAGATACGGGGTACAGGAGGCAGGAGATTAAAGAAAAATACAATTTTACTTACTTCAATAGAGGGCTTAGGAAAACTAAAGCAAAATATACAATAACTAGATGCCCCACAAAAGGATAAAGACTCTAATACACTAAAATGAAACTAACAAAATGCAACTAAGAACAGAAAACCAATATCAAAAAATATTTTGTATATAAATTTGGATATATTTAACAAAACCAAGTCTCAGACAGCGTGGACTAAGACAAGCTCACCATTTCCAGGTCGGGGCAGATGTACACACAGGCAGAGGGCAAAGAAGAGAACGAGAAGCAGGAACTAACCTCATCAGCAGTTTTTAATAGTCCTCACACTGTGCTCTAATTAGTCTGTGTATCCTACAAATTCCCTGAACACAACAAAATGGGAAGATATTAGGAAAAAATACAAAAAACTGTAACTGAGATTCAGTCTTAAAATCTATTTGATTTTATGTTTTATCTTAATTAAGTCAATTCTTCTACTGCCAAACCAATGAAAACCTGAAACATTAGTAATCAAACCATTGAGAGACGTATGTATTTAATCCATACATAACTAGGTTTTTACAATAGGGTCAGAAACAAATTAGAGGTTAATGAGCCACAATCCACTCCTCACATAACCACAGAAAAATGCTTTGAGGTGTAGTATTGCTATCATAAAATTGTTATTCTCTAAATCACAAATTCTTCCATAAATCATTGTGTGCAAATAAAAGTAAAATAACTGTATATATTTTCTTATACATCAGTGGTGCAGCCATTTGATGAAGCAGTATATCAGTTTTAATGGCTGCCATTTTCTTAGAAGGTGCATGCCCTTTTGTTTTTTATGCCAGTGTGTTTGTGTGCAAGAGGTTAAAATGTGCTCCTAAGAGTTCCCAAACCTGCTGTACTCAGCTCCGCGTGTTGGCCACCCACCATAATTATGGCTCGTTGGATTTGCACTGTGTTGTTTATTGCTCAGATAGGCACACAGTTATGCACACACGCACACACACACACACACACACATACTCACATTTTTCCTACTTTGTCACCAACAGTGCTGACCTCAAGCGAAGGGGGAGTCCAGCATGAAGTGCTCTGTCCTCATCTGACGCTAACACACACAAGCAAACACGCACACACATAAGTTAAAGTGACATATCAATTAGACTGCTGACACTTGATTTGATTCATCAGAAAACAAAGCATGATACACACCGACACATAAAAAGACAACAGAATTGTTTCATATGAATTATTCAAGAAATGTTTAACTTAAGGCGTTATTATATGTGACTGAGTCGTAACTTAAAATTAGCAACAAGGGTATCAAATGTCAATTAGGTCAGTGATTATCATTACAAACAGATTTTAGTGCTCTTTAGATGTTAAGTTATGTTTGACTTTAACATTCAGCAAATCTGAGGTGACATTTCAATTAAATGTTTGCTATCTTGAGCATGTATTTGACTTCAGCTTTTAAGATGAAACAAAGTTGACATAATTAGGGAAAGAACCTGTGGATTAATACTAACTTGCCTTTTGGGGCTTTAAGGAAACATAATATGAAAGTAAAGAGATCAGTGAAAATTTAACTAATGTTCTGTTTTTAACAAAGTAATCTTTGAGCTCAGTGAGTTTTTTTACAACTACCTGCTGAATGTGGCTTATAGAATGGATTTTGCTTGACAGCCTTAATACCCATGTTTCTAAAATTACTTGAACTATATAGTTACTGTAATAATAATTGTGCCTACAGAAGTCTGAGATTAGGGAGAACTATTACTTTTAGAGATTCATAGCCCTGAATGTCACTGATTGCCGGTACCAATATTTCTAAAACCAAATTAAAAAAGGCAATATTTTATTTTTATTTGTCTGTGACAAATGTGTTTTTTGTTTCTTGTTACATTATAGTGAGAATATGCTATTAGAAGCCCTTTTTATTTTATTTTGATTTGAATTTTTGTTTGGTTTATGGAGACTGCCCAACTTAGTGTTTTTACTTTGTACATTAGAGTACTGATGGCAGCCTTGGGAAGAATTACTCTGGAAAGGACTGTACAAATAAAATGAATAAGAGACATTGTTTAATAGCACATGAACTGAACAGAAAAAAAAAATGTGTGAAGTGTGTAACACTAAGTACACTGACAAATAGCACAAGTGGAAAAACAGTCATTAAGAGAGCTGTCCATAAACAAATACCACAAACCTGGATGAACTGAAGTGTAGGGAGCCTAAACTTTTTCACTAAGATGAGAGAGACTCAAATTGTCAGTAGCGGGGGAGACGGAGGCGAATGCCAGAGCGCAGACTCATCATTCAAAAAGAAAGTAATTTATTAAAGTAAAAAATAAACAAAACAAAAGGCTGGCGTGGCAGCAAAAAAATTTTTGCAATAACTATAACAAAATCCAAAAAGGCACGGCAAGGCGTGTAGTAACAACAAACATGAACCAAAGGAATGACCCAGTGAGGAGTGATGAACAGAGACCGGCTTTTAAGGACAGAGGGAGAAAATGATAATGGGTTGCAGCTGGAAACATGACGAGAGACAGGTGAGGTGGGCGTGGCAGGCGTGACCGGAAAATTACTGGAGAGGTGAATGGTGACAAAGGAAGCAGAAAGCCAATAGACTAAACTAAACCAAGAACCGACAGAAAACCCCAAACAAAGAACCAAAACTAAAAAACACAGACATTTATTTACTTTATTTACTTAAAGGTAAAGATTTTAAAGATTATTTTCCAAGCAACTGAATTAGGGGTGTATTTTAGCTTGTTTGTATGAAGTAAATATTCACTCTGGGCATTACATCATGAATTTATTTATCATATCTCGTAGTTACCTAATGTTAGGACCTAATAATGTTAAAAAAATATTGTTTGATGTCTTAATCCATAAACTCCTAGCTGTTAGATGTTGTTCTTATTGTTTTACAGTTACTGTTTTCATTAGTTTTGAATATTGAACAGTTTCGTTAAGATTTTATGTATATCAAGTCACTTAAATTTGTTGTATCGTCTCAACGTGGGCACTGGTGCTGATATGCTGCATCAGATCCTTATGGGTTAACAGAAAAGTGGATAAAGCCATGACTGATTACAAAGGTGACTTTTAGGTCTGTCTGTGAGTTTAAATCTCCTCTGAGCTCCAAAGCTCAAAATGAAATTTACAAGATTATATGGCCACTGATTGTTCACTTGCCTGATCAAATATAATGTAGACACGTGGCTTTCAGCTCACATTTTGAACAGTTTATGAATGCAACATGGCTTCACAGGTTAAGACTAGTTATGCAGTTAAAGCAAAATGAAGCTCAAAATAATATTAAGCACAAAAGGAAGGTTACTTGTTTTTCTTACTAATTTAACTCATTTTTCACTCAAAGATGTTTTTTGTTCACTTGTTTTCTTTTGTTGTTGTTGTTTTTGAGAAACAGCAACATTTTCAGTCTAAACTCTAAGAGAAGCCAAAGCTTTAACATTAAATCAATTTGATGTGTATTTTCTGCATAGACCCAGGAGTTATTTTTTGTGTTAGTAAGACAACCAAGGACAGTCTGGGTGTTTAAATGTGACAGCTAAATCTGAATCAGTCAGCACTTTAATCGTATTTGCAGGAGACATACATCAACTGTTGATAAATTATGTGCATACTCCTTATTTATCAAGCATTGATAAATGAGCATGCACATAAAACACACAAAAAGCAGATGTTTGTATGTCTCTGCAGCTTTATGGAGCTGAAATCAGTCTGAGCGTCCGCACTCAGATGGAGTTGTTCCATTTGGTGTGTATTTGTGTTGGTGTGAAGGCAAAAGATCCATCTTTTGGCTGTTTTTGCCAAGTTATTTTTGCTAGCGCTATCAAATATAAAAAATATGTAATAAATAACAGAGAAAGTGACATTGTATGCGTGCACACATACTGTTTGTTAGAATATTTATTCAAACAATCAAATTACACATTTGTTTAATCCTTAAGACTTTTTTTTTTTTTTTTTTTTTTACAAATTCATGTTAGCTTGTCTGTGTAAATGTGTATTTGTACAACAATTTGAAACATGGTGCTTAAAAAATAATAATTTAAAGTTTAATTCACTCCTAGTATAATCCCTAGTCTGTGAGCAGGCAGCCTTGCATGTTAGTATATTAACATGTTATATGTTTCAAAATTTATAAACATTTGGAACACTAAATACGGGTTTTGTGTTGGTTTGTTCATTATTTCTTTGCTTGCTTATTTCAAAATAAGGGTACTTTTGGAGCAAACAAACCAAACAGAGCATGCATCAGAGGCAGAAGAGTACATGAGAGTATCCCAGGCTTTCTTGCGCAATCATTTCTCGACAATGAGATTGTAGTTTTGATGTGGGTGATGATTGCAGTGCAGACCTGGGAATGGGTCTACCTGGGCACACTGCGCTATCCTCTTGACTGATGTTATGCAGGGAGAACCCACCCTATACTCTCCTTCAAATAGTCTCTTTGTGACTACCCTTGTTGAAAGCATTTACCTGCTGCTCTGATTCTGCTCTCATGTTGAAAGGCCCATGCGGCGAGTTTCTGTGGCAGTTAAAGCCATCTATGCTCTTTTCAAAGCCACTAGACTGCCTTTGAGAAGAACAGCCATCTTACCATGCAGGCCACAGGAGTTACAGAGAGTATGATGCAAGAAAAAATTCAGGAATGTATGATAGGCCCAAAGCCATAGTTTTCAGTGTCAAAAAGTTGGTTCACTTTTAACCTGGCATTATCATCTTAGTAAATAGTTCTGAGCATCTAACCCACTCTAAAGGATAGTATAGTGTATCCACAACAGCTAAACATGTTGAGAATGTGTGCCAAATATATATTGTCCAACACTGACATACTTTACCTATATAAAAGGGAAATGGATTCAAGTAGGATGCAATGCAAAGGATATGGATTTTTTTGTTTAATTTCTTTTTCAGGATTTTAAAGGGGGAATATTAACCTAGACTTGATTGGAAAGAGATGGAGGCAGTAGCTGGAGAAAGAACAACAAAGTGATTTAGCCATTGTGTGGAGTCAAACAAAAGCTGCAGGGCTGGAGAGCAGAGTTTGAGTTGTGGTCCTGCAAAATCAGATTATCATAAACACTTTAAAAAGTCTAAGCACTTAATTTTAATAAGACTTTTTTACTTGTTATTGTTGGTGTGTTACCACACTGATTCCTACAGTTAACTGGGAAAATGAGGTTGACAGGCTGGAGTATTTATACTGCAGTGGTTGATTAGTACATGGACATCAGATGTGTTGGCTGATTGCAGATAATTGGACACCCCAGCACAACCTCCCCACCCCACACACAGAAAGCTATGATGGGAACAAAAACAAACACAAAGGATTGGAACAATACAAACGAAAAACAGAACCATCTACATTATTTTAATGTTGATGTCCTTTACACATGAGAATGCCCAAGCTTATAGGTATTCATTTATAAAATTTCTTTAGTTTTACACAAAAACACAATAGATCTGTTCCATGCTGTAATAACTGAGATTGAGACATGATGAAACTTTAAAATCTCCATGGGGAAACTGGGTTGTTGCAGCAAAGAAAACATGGGGTTATAAACAAAAACATAGTAAATTATGTTGTATGAAATGTTGGTAATCTACCTAATACAGATCTTTATTTTGTAATACTTCTGAGTTTATGGGTTAATGTAAATATGTGGGGAAATGCTATACAAGTAGAAAAAAATGAATCCACTTTGGAAAAACACAGATCTCCCAAAGTATATAAACGTCTGTGTGTAATTATATAATTAAACTATTAATAAGCTATGAAAAAAATGATGAAGGCTTATTTTTTTGGAAAAGACAACAAATGTAAATCTAGTTGAGAGTTTTAAGGTAATAGAAATTGTACACAGTCATGCCTCTTCATTTTATGCAACTGAGCTGAAACAAAAGTTGGTCATTTTAAGAAATTTAAATAAAACTAAGACTTTTGTAGAGTATAAAATGGGATCTGATTTGTTCGTATAAATCAAGCCAGACTGAGAGAAAGCACATTTCATTCTCAGTTAAAATGAGCAAAGAGGGTGTGAAGACTTTGATTTGCTTATAGATTATTCATCAGAGTTTCTCCAGCCTTCACCAGAGTATCCACACACTCCAAGACACAGTGCTAATCAAAACATTTGTGGATGTGATTTAACAGGTTACTAGTTAAAATTGTTCTGCACCTATTTTTGACTTTATGTTATTATTATCCTATATATATTTTATGCACAGGGTAAGCAATCAAACATCGAATAAAAGTAACTCACTTTAATTTGACATAATATAGTATATTGACAAAATATTTGAAGATAATGTTTCAAAGTCCAAAAGTGATTGCCAGAGTATTTGGCTGAACGTTCACCATTTTACCCACTTTTAAATAAACGTAAAATAAAAGTATACAGCTTTCTGTTTTTGTCATGGCAGATGCAATTGTAAGATCAGTAAAAATATTTTTTGACTATTTGTGTGAATTTGTTATGTCCATGTTTGCTTTTTTTAATTTAAGACATAGTGTGTCAACTAAAAGACTTCCTCACAGTAATCGCTGTGACTTGCTTTGTTCAATATATGATCTTTGCACCACTCAATTAACTGCACATTCTGCCATAATTTACCACTAATAAAAGCATGTCCTAACATTTTCTTTCAACACAACAGTGCTTTTTGCTACTTTAAAAATACAAAAGTGTAGCGCAACATCTTCAGGATAGTTAATGAATTGAAAAAAAGAAAAATGTCATAATAAGAAAAGCCAACCCATTTTTTTAAATCTAAGAAAACCTGGAATAATCTCTAACCTAAAAAAGTCAAGCAACACACTACATCTAAATTATTTGCATGTTGTTGTTGTTTTATGCTTTGTTTGTTGGCTTGTTTGATGTACTGTCATTTTTGTTTAGTTTTAAATTTAGCTCAGATGTATATTTACTATTTTCTATGAAAAACAATTACTTGAAAATAAAAAAACAGAGAGAAGACAAAGTATTAGACTTAGTGACTTGTTATCTTTCAAAAACCTTTAGCCAACAGAATTTAACAACAAAATGGCATGGTCACATTGTTTTTTTATTTGACACACTGAAGAAGAAACAAACTGAGGAGAAAATTTTTCATTATTAATTCTACAACACCTAACACCTTTTTTTCCTTCTTTTTTTATTATTTGAGTGGCCTTGGCAGACAAAATGTAATTAGAGCCATGGCTAAGTGGGCAACTGGGCTGTAAAGATGCATGGCACTGATTTTAAACAAAGACTCGTCAGTGGGCAATTTAGCCCACATAAATGCATGCCATGGCATTTCTGGTCTGGTTAAACAATAGGGAAAATGTGTTGTTTAGGTGTGGAATAATAGCAACCATTTTAATAGGTTGCCCATATAAAAGAAAATACAGAATCACTGGGACAATGTTTTCCTTCCCATGTTACCAAAAAAAAAAAAAAAATCATCTCTAATCATTTTGATTTCATGCTGGCTTTGGTTAAATTCAGCCTTTTTCCTCCTCACTCTCTCCCTCATCTTGCCCCCCCTCTCTCCTTTGCTTTACCCTTTTATGTCTTCTCTTTTTCCTCCTTTTTTCTCCTCCTTCCTCTTCCCTTCCAGCACCCCCATGGCAGATTCCCCTCCTTTTATGTCACACTTAATCTTTTGTTATCTTTTATCCTCTTTTCTGTGCTATATATCCACATCTATCCCTATCCACAGCTGTCTGACTTGCCAAATATTTTACCTGAAAACAGAGGGGATTGAAGATTGTTTTGACTGCTTAGTCTTTCCACCTCATCCTATTGCCTGTCTAAGAGAGGACTTGGCATGATGTTTCATGGGACAGTAAAGGAAAGGAGAAAATATTAGGGTGAAAAAAAAAGAAAAAGCTGGGGTAGAAATTAAGGCAAGAAAATTTCATGAGATGCAAAAGACAGAAATTAGAGCAATATGGGAAAGAAGATAAAAAAGTGGAGAACATCTGCAGTGAATTGAACAAATGGTAACTGGTAGATTGGGTGAAAAGAGAGAAGATGAAGAAACTTTTAAGATAAAATGCATTATGAGGAGTATAGGTGAAAAGTTACATAAGGGATCTCATTGAATCTATTGTATCAGTGGAGCAAAGCTGGTGTGAAGATTACAATGTTTGATCTGAACCGGCCCAGTAGTCATTTATGTCTTTGTTTCTTTTATAAAGCTCACAACAAAAGATTCATACAGTCTTGCAGTTCCCCAAATGAACACTTGAACTCTTATAGTTTATGATTGCCTTTATGATGTTTCCCCATGTGTATGAAACCTTTTCTTACTTTTAGAAGGAGTAGTGCGACATTGACCTGTGTCTAGGTTCAGTTAATAAGTTATTATACAGTAAAATGCTTTGTTAGTCTTAGTAGTCCTCATGAGTGCCATTCAGCCACTGAAATTCAATTTATCTGAATAACAGTGTGTTAACAATGTGGAGAACCATATTGGTCAACAATCCAGAATACTTCAGTCCTGCTAATGTAGATGTGGATAATTTTTGGTTATTTGTGATTTAATTTTAAATCCTTGCTCCTCACCCCTCCCTTTCACATTAGTTTTTGATACTGTTAAGAAGAACTTCCAGTGTAAGTGAGGAAAAACATCTGATATATGTTCTTGAGTCTGGAGACTTGTGAAAAGGCTTTAATCTTACTTTGAAAGCATGTGGTTTTGATTTATATGCTACTTTTAAAACAACCTTGCAGACATCTGAAAGTGTCTTGTAAAATGTGGGTTGAAAAACACTACCAGCAGAAACTTCTGTCCCTGTTTGGCAAGTTAGACTTGTCAGATTTGTTCTAGCACAAGTCCTAGACCTCAAGAGACCTCGCATGTCCCCAAAGACCTCTGACCCGGTCAGTCTAGTGCTTGTCAGAGTTGCTTAGGCCTTTCCAGAGCTTCCACATACCAGGCTGATGGCGAGTGACAACTAAGAAAACCGAAAGTTGGTAGTTTATCAAACAGCAAAGCATCATTTTGAAGTAGTAAATTGTATAAATCAATGTCAAGTTTCATTAGCAGTACTTTAAAATGAATAACACTTGACCAAAACAGAGGAGTTTTTTTTACAGTGGCAACAATTTCCTGTACAGAGCCATTAATGCATCCTGACAATGTCTGGCAGCCCTGACAGTTACAAAAACTAAACGAAAACCTGAACTGAATCAAATCCAGTAATTCAGTTCAAATAACAAAAGCTCAAAACCAAACCCTAAACTATGAGGAACATAGTCGGTAATTTTTAGATTACAAAAGTCAACCCACAAGAAAGTACTTGTATGTTAAATAGCCATCATTGCTCAGTATACCACATTATGAATCAATTAACTCAACACTTGCATCTTATAATTACCCAACCTTTGTCTCTTATTCCAGTAAAAAAGCTTTGTCTCAAACAGAGCAAATGAAACTGATATCCATCCATCCATCCATCCTTTTACCTGCTTTTTTGCAGGGGCGTTGCAGGGGAGCTGATGCCTGTTTCCAGCGGACATTGTGTGAGATTCACATCCTGGACAGGTTGCAGCTTCATCACGGGGCCACATAGACACAAATAAACATAGAAAACCATTCACACTTTCACTCACACCTAGTGCCATTTTAGGGATACTAATTAACCTAACATGCATGTTTTAGATCTGAGAGAGGGAACCAGAGTACTGGAAAAAAAACAAACACATGAGCTAGGAGAAAATGAAAACTCCTTTAAATCAATATATCCAATAAAAGTTATAATTAATGTACACACAATAATAACAATTAACTACATCAAACATCCATGCTGCTGTAAAGTGAGCACTTTACCAAAATCATTTCTTACTTTTAATTTTCTGTCACTGTTTGTGTACTTCATCCAATCCTTATTGGGTATTTAATGAAAACAGGCTGGTTGTTTTTTTTTTGTGTGACACCCAATAAAGTAATGGCCTTATTTAATTCAGCAGAGAATCTATTTTGTGCCAGCCATCCTGCTGTTTGTGATTCATACACCTTTGAGTGACTTGTGCTGGAGTGTGCTTCAGAACATCACAATACAACTTGTACATTTTTATGGACATCATGATGTGATAATAGCATGCTTTGGGTAAACTTTTTGTTTAGTCCTTGAACACGGAGTCTAAAATGACATATGCCAACCTGACTTTGCTTCAGAAATATTCTTCACAGACCAGGCATTTTCATTTGATGGATACGGATGATAAAAAAGCTCCCCTCTGACATCCAACGGGTAGCCCCGTTGCATCCACTTTTGTCCATTTCACACAGAGTGAGAGCAGAAGGATGATCACTCTTGACACCCCATTCCTTTTTTACTTAATGTCAGTGAAAGATAGTGACAGACTGAGATATTGATAAAGGTTAAGAAAAAAGAAACAGAGATTAGGACAAACTGAGTTTTCAGCTTGAGGCCTGAAATCTAAGGAAAGAAAGCTGAAGCTAACTTTACTGTTTAGTAAAATAAATGAATAAATAAAAATAGACAATATTTTTTTATTTAGTTAGAATACTTTGTCTTTCTTGTTCAGCATGCCAATGAGGCATTCTGGGAAATTCTGCATCTGCTGGCAGTGGCCTGTGTTGTGAACATCTGCTTCAGTGACATCTTTAATTTGATATTTAAATGTCAACCACCTGTTGTTTGTCTATCTGGACAAAGTTATTGTTGAATATGATTGGTACCTGAGAGGAAACCTGAAAAAAACTGAACAATGTTGGAATTTAATTTTGATATAACAAACAGGGGAAAATCTGAGTGAGAAAAGAGAACAGACATCCCCACTGGCTAAGTGCTGTAGTTCTTTATGTGAGTTTTGAATATGAATCTTCCTGGTATCATTTTATTTTTACAGCCCTTTGACAGCAGCCTATGAAGAGTGACAGGAAAAGTGTGAAAAGAGGGATGTTATGTTGCAAAAGTCGTAAACTGCTTTATAAACTTTGGTGTCATCAATCTGTATTATATGCCTTTTAGGGGAATTACAGCAGCAGAATTGGAAATAAGCTCTTCTGTTTAGTCTGACAGCACATTCTTTTAAGCCTGCAAGGCTGAATATTTTTACCCAACACCAATTTTTTTTTAGCAATGAATGCAATAATTTCAGATTTTTGTGAGTGTTATTTTTCAGTGTTTTAATAATCAATGAGTTGCCATGCCAGTATAGTTGTTGAAACAAACTGAAAGGGAACCATTGTCAAACAGAAATATTCAAACTTACCAAGTGATGTCTTGTTCAACATAAAAAATAAACTAAATCTAAACAGCAGTAAAATGGCAAGTAAATCTGAAGAACTGGAAAAACAATTTTTTACCTATCTGGTTTCTAACTTAAATCTTCTTTTTACCAAGTTTGCCACTGTTTTTCATTTAAATCAGTAAGTTTAAAAATTTGAAAAAATCAATCAATTTATAATAATAATAATAACTTAAGTGCAGTATTACACAGATTTTACTTTGAAATGTATGATCTACACAAAATATTTTTGCTGTCAAAGAAAATCTCTTACCCATGGTCTTCATCAGCAGGACAATGGACCCCGCAAACCACAAAAAGAACTTCAGAGTTCCTGGGGGGAACTTGACAATGAGCACAAAGCATTTACCCAATCTCTAAGCTCTCTAGGTCCTAATTTTATTGAGGGTTTACAAGAAGCATTGGAATATGCCCCCACATCGAGAACTTACTCTGCAAACCTACAGACCAACAGTGACAGACACCTCAGACTACGACAGATAATTCCAGTGCTGACAGACCAGTGGATGTCAAGAAATTTCAGATTTCTTTTGTTTACATCACTGTAGTTTTGTAAGTGCTTTCACTAAAAAAAAAAACAACATGCTTGTTTTTACACAATGGTAAACTGCTGAGAAAACAACTTGGCCTCAAACTGACAAAATGTTGTGTGTTGGAGTATTGACCCCTCGCTACCGCTGCCTCCTAAGAAGCACTTTTGCTTGTTAAAAAATAAAACATTACGTAATGTCTTCTGATCTGACGTGGAAATGATCATATCTATTTCAGGGATTAAAAGAAAAAAAGTCATATGTTGGTTTAGTTTTCAGAAATACCATAACTATGTCTGTGCTGAGGATGTAATCACACTACCTAATGTATTAGACTCTATGAACTGTATGAACTGTATTACATGTTGGTATTTTTTCTTCACTTGTTAAATAGAATGTTTAGCATTTAGACCATATACCAAGATAACTCCATCATTAAAACAAAAATATGGAAACAGAGACTTTAAGTAGTAGTTTCTTCAGTGTGTCAGGATTACTGCAGGTGGACTGAGGACATTAGGGTAAGATGAATCTTAGTATCAGTATGTTAATAAGAGCATCAGTCAGTCAGCATGTGTTTCAGTGCGTGTGTGTGTGTGTGTGTGTGTGTGGGGGGGGGGGGTTGTAAAAGAGATACAGTGAGAGATAAATAACAGAAACAGTGTCACATCTCCGGCCTTTTCTAAGAATATTTTCCTCATTATTTCAGTAAAGGTCCTCTTGTTGTTATGTTGCTTCATTGTATCTGAAGCTGACTGCAGGCTGAATTACACCACCCACTGCCTACAACAGCAAAAATTACATTCTGCTACTTTTTTTTTTGTTTTATCATCACATTGAGGGCAAAGCAGTAATGCCTTTCATCATTTTTTTTTTTTATTATTGGTAGAAAATCTCTTTTGTTCACAAGACTGTTCCAGCAGATTTACTCATTTTATAATATTTTGTGTTGTTGCTCCATTGTGCAAGAGTGAGATAAAATAATAGACAAATTTAGTTTTCTCTGACATAAACAAATTGTGTTTTTCTGAAACTAAGTGGACAATATTTCATTTTAATCATTCTTTTTCTTTATTCAAGGTTTGTGGTGATTTCTGATTTAAAATAAATTTGATAAGAGGTTGATTTTCAAGCTATTTTTATTTAGATTAGTAGGAAATAAAAATGTGTGTTCTATTTTACTGTTGTGTTGAAACAATGTATGCTTAAAGACTGTTGCTGAAGTTTGGCAGTTTTCTAAATTTGTTCAAGTTAAATAGAACTGAACCATTTCTTTAAAAAAAATGCCTTAGAGACTCACTTCAACAAAGCCAGAAAATTGTGAAATGGGCAAAAAAGCCCATTTAAAGCATGAATATGACTGATTTATATTTGTAGGGAACCCATTCATATCATATTACTGCCCCCACAGGTTTCTATAGTAGGTTTTATTCTCACTTCAGCTGCTGCTCTTCCTTTTCTGATGAGCAAATCACTGAAACAAGGTAAATCTGGTCTCATCACGCCACATGACCTTTTTTATCACTTTGGAATCCAATCCTGTTTTTTTCCTGGAAAAGGTTTTTTTTTTATTAGCCGAATTAATAAATGGTTTTCGTAAGGTTCTGATGGCTGTTTAGCCCCACTACCTTTGAGCTTTCTCCCATATAAAGATGCTCCAACTTTCACTTTTAAATATTATGAGGGAATTTTTGTTGTTGTTGGTTGTTTTAATAAATTTAGCTAAATGGTTAAGTGATTTTCAGTCTATCCAAAATCCTGTGATTTGCCAGAATGATTCTAGGTTTTTGCAATGCATTGAACACTTAACCAAATAACAGTTCTTTCAATAACCTTGTCACTTATTTTGCTTTTAACACAGACAAATAACTAAAATGCTTAAGTTTTAACCACAATTGGAAAAAAAACATATTCAATAAATTGACCTTTTATGAACTTTAAAATAAAAACGTGGTTTTGTTGTCTTTCTTTAAATGGCGCTTGGCAACAAAACAGCAATGGTGTTTTCAAACACTTAAACTGAAATTACTTTCGTCTTGACTAAAAACTATTTTCAGTGTTTTGTCTAAAGCTAAACTAAACAAGACAGAATCTGTAGGGATTTTATTTTTTATGTTGAGTTGTAGATTATGTTGACACACAAATGAAAGCACCAGAGTGAAATTGTAATGCGGAACATATATTGATTTGCTTCAGTTTTCTTGTTTAATTGTTGGTGGAAGACAAAATCTGTTCTGAAAGTAAAATTTTGTTAAACTGGATAGCCCTTCAATAATCTCTTAAACAATTATGGTAATCTATATTGCTCTCATTAAAAGTGTGTGATAGGGCTTTTGTCTGACATTGGACTCTCAGACTTCATTTGTAGTTTTTGTTTATAATGTTTGAAATCTGTGAGTTTGGTGAACTTTTTCCTCTGCTTTTTTAAACCAGCGTATGTGACAGCTTGATGCTAAAACTCATCACTTGTCAGGGGACATTTAGATCTTGGGGAAAGTGTCATATAGCTCCAAGGTGACTACATATTTGGGTGTGTGTTTCAGTTCAATATTTATGACTCATTCTTCATATGTACAGTTTGTATTCATGAGAACTTTCCTTTTTTTACTCTTCTTGTTTTCCTGTCCTCCTGTTTTTGCTTCTCTACCATTATCACTCCTGAATCTCCTGCAGCTCTCCATCTCCTACTTCCTTCGCCTTGGATTCTCTTCCCCTGTTTTCCCATGTGTATACTTCCCTGTTTCCTTTCATCTCATCTTCCTTCCTACCACTTTATTTTGCATGCTTCTCAGTATCTACTTCTTGTTTTTTTTTTTTTTTTTGTTTTGTTTTGTTTTTTAGCCAATGGCTGTCTGCAGTAACTGACAGAATGCAAACAAGAGTTTTGCTTGGTTGGCTCTAACACACACACATATAAACAAATGCACATCATATCACTTAGCAAGATAATTATACAAGTCACATTAGAAATGTGCTCATACAAACTTCCTCATGCACACTATAGCTTCAATGCAAAATTTAATACGCAGCATGTCACTGCTGTGGCAACAATTCTCTCACACCTTGATGTACAGCATAAATACACCATTTTCCCCATCCGACTGAATGCTGCTGTGTGCACACTGAGCTGATGGATTGGCTGAAGGCATACACACACAACCAACACACCCCCACACAAATAACCACAAACTATTAAGGACTTATACATAAGTCACACACATTAAACTCTTCTGCTGACAAGTACACACAAATACAAATGAGTACACTTTCCCTCTGAGCTAACAATGTGCGACTGCAAACTGTTGCGCTGATGGATGTACCTCATCACTTGATATCATTCAGGACTTAACAACCAAGATATGCTTTCATAAGCACTCACACATACAATTTTACAAATAAAAAACACACCTTTCTTCTTAGAGTTTCTCATTTTGTTTTTTTCATGGCATAATTGTTGAAGCCAACCTTAGATTCCATAAAATATAATCAGACATGGTTTAAATCCAGTTTGCAATCCAATTCAGTATATTCAGATTCAGTGCAATATTAATTATGCATTTTGTTTATTTAATTTTTTTGAAGGAAATCATTGCCTATCTTAAGAGGTATATTATTTCCATATACTCTTCATTGAACTGTTCCTTTTTGCAGGAAGAAAAAGTTAAACCAGACTTAGAATGGGTGGTAATCTACCTCAACCAGCAGGAAGGTTATAGGAGGGAAAAACATCACAAACAAATATAACAGCATCAAGGCAGAAATGCCTGCTATAAGAAAGAAAATGGAAGAAATCGGTAAAAACTAAAATAATAAACATATAGGGAGGATGAATACAATAAAAGATATAGGATTAAGAAAAGGTTTTCAGTACGTCATTGAACATCCACAACAGCATAAATGAAAAGCAGCATAACTAAAGGGATGGGTCGGGGTCCCTTAAACAAGTCTTAGTTACAGGCTTTGTCAAAAAAGAAAGTTTTAGGTCTTAAAAAATACAGGTCATCTGCTTTTCAAACCCAGACTAGGAGATGATTGCACAGCAGATGAACACAGTCTCTGAACACCTTGCCTTGAAACTCAAGGAACCTCAAAAAATCATGCAGCAAATGAAGGGTAAACAATTAACACTCATATAACATTTAGTAGTTTGTACCAAGCATTTGATTTGTAGCCTATTTGTACACATATAGTCATACAGCACTTCCGGTTATATATTTGCACAATATTTATGGTTTTCATTTTTACTCATACACTGAGAAGTACAGTATATCAGGGGCAATGTGATGAACAGTGGCTTGCTCAAGGACACTTCTGCTCACTGCAGTGATGGGAATCAATTCCCTAAACAGCCAATTAGAAGACAACAAGACTGCCACTGAGCCACAGCCACCCAAAGTCTGAGATCAAAAGCACTTTGTTGGAATAATATGGAGCTATAGAGAATAATATCGAACTATAGAGAATGGAACTTCATTATCATCCAAAGTCTTAGTTCAATAATTAAGATCACTCAGATCAGCTTTTTCCACATCATTTTTGGAACAGCCTGATAACAAAAACTGCAGTTCCCCAGTCTTAAAGTGGCAAATGTATGGGCTATATTTTTTGTTTCACTAATCTGTTTATTGTTTTGTTTTAAGATACCAGTTTATAGCCCACTTTCTGTCAGATAAATATACCCATATATATATATATATAAAAGCATGGCCATTATATAACCATGACATGCAAATATTTGCTTTTAGTGCATCCAGAAAACCTCTTTTCCTCCAGATGCATGTGAGGTGTGTCAAGCATCCCTTAAGATGGCTTTCTAAGATTTGTTTCTGAACCACAGGTTGGGAGATGGAAGGGAGAGCAGAAGTGGGGGCACAAACTAGAAAAATGAAAAAAATCAAGTGCTGCAGCAGCCGGATGATCGCTCATCTATTTGATTCATTTTGAATAAGGCATAGTGGGCAGGAAACCATCTAAAACATGTGGGCTTGGTTCTCCCCAGGCCCAAGAGTGGAAAACATAATGCATTTTTAAAGAAAAGTATTTATTACATAAATACTTTCAATTTAAAAAAAAACTAAATAAATAAAAACAGTAAAGTGAAACATATTGTCTATAAAATATTTTGAACTTTATTTTCTGTTTAAACAATGTATGTATCAAACTATACACAAACTTTTTCTATTTTTACCCACCCCTGGATGCACAAAATGTTGTCACTTTAAGAGTCTTCTTATCTGTTCATAACACAAGATAACGGGAAGCCTTTGCACAGACAAATGATGCATCCTAATAGAAACATGAACAGACACACACAATCATAATCCAACTTGTCTGTCAGCAGCTCGTCATATTTTCCACCCTGCTTGGCATTCAGGTCGTATCTGTTCCAGGCAGACAAGTGACCACATATTTGGCATGGGATTTAGGACTTCTCAAAAGTCTCTTGTCAGTCACATACATATTTTAAATATTATCCACTTGTATTGCATGTGTAGATCACACGGGACAGGCACTTACACTGCGTGTTTTTGATTCTGAATATCTGCTGAGAAATATGAACATGTGTTTGTAAAAAATGGATCAATGATGACTCAAATTAAAACAGATGCATTTTTATTGTGCCAATATCAGCAGCAGAGTAGGACATGTTTTGTCCATGTGAGGCAACTGATTGGCAGATGAGGGAGTTCAGTGGTACTAACTAGTTCGCTTCCACACTATGTGTCTTTATTCTCTTCTTTTAAAGCTTGCAAGACCATTGTGAGACTCTTTAGAGTAATGCAGCTGCCTCTTTAGTGAGTCTCTTACTGATGGATTACAAATTTACTGTCATGAACTGTGAGTGCTACCGGTAGTCCTTGTTTGGCTCTTTGTGACATCTTATGCAAGCTGAAGGGCTGCTCCAAACGCAAACTTTAAAACACGAACAAAAATCTGGTTCGTATATTCACCAAGTTCACCATAGTCACTTAGGAGAATAAAATCAACCCTCCTCAACATGGTTTAATTAAAGCTGATCAACCGAATTAACCACTCGCAGAGACAGCTGAGAGTTTTGCTATACGTTTTTACCAGAAAGGTTTACCATCAGAATATACACAGTGGAGCATTTATTATATGGTATTATATTTTTTAAATTACCTAAGTGCATAATTTGTCAATTTTAGATATGTCTAAGAATAAATGTTGAAGGTTCCAACCAACTAACAACCAACTTTCTTTTTTTCTGGCAACACCAGTTAAGCTTTTTTTCCTGTATTGGGACTAGAAAGCATGACTTGAGGCCACAAAAGCAATTTACAAAGTAGTAACATTTCCATATTTGGCCTTTGCTGTATCAAATGGGTGACAGACTTGATTGGATATGACATAGCAGTGGCTTTAAGCAGATGTCTTTGCAGCTCCTGGCAATAAATGGATGAAGTTACAGCTTTTCTATTATTATACATGGCACCACATTTGCTCAAAAGAAATCTGAAGACATCATAAAGTGAAGAGTGATGCCAATTTTTTTTTTTAAACAATTCCCAATGAGTCAGAAAATTCTGCATTGAAGAATTTAGGAAGAATAGGTATGATGAAATTTAAGAAACATTATTAAAGTTTGTATTTTAGTTTTAGTTTGTCTCACATCAGTGAAAGTTTTTAATTATATTGTGCTATTCTTCTCATGTATGACTAAGGTTTGCTATTTTCCAATGTTTAGGTTGGGCAGTGTCTGACTAGTATTAAAAATTATAGCATGTAGCATGAATAATAGCCACGTATGGGTAACATAAAAACAGATGCTCCGGTCCTAGTTTAAACTTTACTGTGATTGTTATCATCAGCAATAAATGTTGATATTTTTACCTAACAATTAGATTGTTGTGTGCATACAGTACAACATGTTGGAATATGTCACAAAAGAGAACTACTCTGTATAATATAGAAGATAAAGCAAAGTTTGTCTTGCCTCATCTGTGTCAGGGAGAGCTGTGGAGAGTTTCAAAAATTCCTAGGGTTGCATAAAGCATTGATCAATTTTGGAGACAGAATATTATTGGTAACCACAAGCTCTACTGGTTTGTGATCTTGTTTTTAATTTTTTATTTACTATTTTAATTTTTCATGTATTATTTAATATTCCCTACACTTCTTCTACCCACAGGCATCTTCTTCTGAGCTTACCTTGCTGAAAATCTAATTATTTTCTACAGGTGTTGGAAATAGAGTGAATTAATGCCAACAGATTGAAGACTTGGCATCACCCTTTCTAATCATCCCTCACTAATGTCTGCACCCTTGGCCAAAACTGAAATATGCTACAAATAATGTGAGATTGAAAACAAATCAGTGTCCAGTTGTTCAGTGTTAAAAAGGTGGAAACTGATCAAAAAAGAAAAAAAAATACTTACAGGTTTCTTATAGGTTTTATATGAGACTTAAATGCAAAGCTTTGTGAAACTTAATATAGCCATTAAAGTGATAGCCCAGATATTTTGAAGGTTATGAACAATTAATATCTAACATACTGCTGAAATCTCTTTGAACAACCACTTTTTGAAGAAATTGAGTTTAATATCAAATGCATGGATGAGATAATGGCTAGTCCAAGTAGAACCAAGACCACAGTGGATTACTACTGTCTTATACCAGCTCAAACCTCCAAAATTCTATGGCAATTCATGCAAATGTTTTTTACAAACATTTACACCACTGTCAGTTTCATATTACAGAGTTATTTTGGCAGAAATATAATATTCTTGCTGGAAGAGCCACAGGGAGCTTTAGAAGTGTTATAGCTAGTTGTTGCAGCTGCTGTCTGGACTTGCAAATATTCATAAACCTCTATTTGAATAACCGTGTAATGAGTAATTGACAGCATTGTGAAAGTTTAAAATAAAGTGCTCACATTAAAAGCTATTAAGATGTCAGAAAGCTGCTTTAGAACAGTCACCCTTTGGACTAATGTTAAATCGTCAGATTGGTCAGAAGTAAAATTCATTTTCCAAACTAAAGCCAATCAAAGGGCCGTCTCAAAAAGTAGGATATTACTTGACCAGAGTCTTTCAGAAGCCAACTTCAAAACATGAATGACCACATTATAACCAACAAAACATTTAAATTAGCTAGCATGTTGGGTGAATGTGCCCTGAATGACAGTTGCCTTGCTCTTAAAAGAAAGTCTTATCAGAGACCATTATTAAATCTATATATTTCTAATAAATTGATGTGAATGCATTTGATACAATGCTGCAAACAAATGAAGAGGCTAAAATTTCACCAACATATCTATGACAGCTGATTTTTAACTTGCATTTGCTGAAGAAATCCTTATGTGGCCCACTGCACACAATTTTCAGAAACACAAATGCATTATAGATTAAATGTTATCCTCATGTTTAGAGGGCAAATAAATGACTGCAGCCATTCTCAATATCAGTAAATCAATATTAACACTCTCACTTGTCACCTTTTAAATAGTTCCTGTTGAGACTATTTAGCTAATGCATGCAAGTGTGGGCTGAACTGCTTGTTAGACTGTGTGTGTGTCTGTGTGTGTGTGTGGTGGTGGGGGTGGGGGGTATGTCTGTTCCTGTCACAATATGTACCCTTGAAACTCAAGTCTGATATCAGACATTGCTGCACCACTTAGACTTTGCTTCTAATTTCAGTAAAATAAATACTCATCTGCCGGAGACTGCAGTTACTTTCCACAGCAGCGACAATCTGAATGAAAGCAAACAATAAATGAGTCAGTCAATATTTAATACTCATGTGAACCATGTAGAAATTTTGGGGAATGTTTGGTTAACAAGCTGTTCTCTTTTCATTGTGATATCATTCAGTCTACAATGGTACCTCTTATAACAGTCAAATGTTGAATCACCATTTTTCCTGATTATTTATAGTTTTGTTTTCCCTTTCTTTTTTATTACAAAACCTACTGAAAGGAGGCAGAAACATTTAATTCAATGGGATGAAAAGTGATTTTTTTTTCTTTTTGTACTAAGATTTTGTTTTGTTTCTCCTTTAAGGACAGTGCTGCACATTTTTATCAGAGTTTTTGTCATTAGTTCCAGCAATTTTGCCAAAAATCCCAGTATTTGGAAATTTGAGACATGCCACAGTGTCTCAATATTTTTGTGTATTTAGAGAACAGTGGGTTCATCATTGATTGTTTTTGTTTTTTTTTATATAAAAAACAAGTCATTAATTTAAAGTTTTTAATCATGAAAAACAAATTAATGCAGGTGCGAGTCTTAGATTCCGTCCCACCTCCTTCATGACAACATTGTGGTTCTGCTCTGATCCTTTTGTTTTTCCAGCATCTCTGTAATGCTTTTTCAAGTCTTCTGTGATCCAACAAATTTTGTGGGCAAACTTTATTCTCCATGTAAGACAATTTTTGAAACATATTGCAAATCTTTCTCAACCACAAGTAGCTTTTCAGGAGGTCAATGACACTGATTTTTCTAGCTTAAACTGATAATAATTACTCATAAAATTTAATTTAAAAAGTTAAAATGTTGCATAGGTTTTATGTCAGTTTGACTTTTATTAAAATAAGATCCAATGTCATTAGTAATTAAATAAGGAATACAGTTATTTTTTTTCTTTCATCTTCAAAAATTTTGCTGTTAAAGATAAGAAAAAAAAGTATGTGTGGCCTTAACATTTTTAAGATATAAGAGTTGAATGTTATTTCCAAAAAGTCAAATGTTTTTGAGCTACCTTTCCAGCTATATTTGGATATCCTTTTCCAAAGCACCAGACCTTTGAGAATTAGTTCTCTTCTCACCCCAGAGACCTTACATTTTAGATTTATTTAGAACGTGTGAGTTGACAGCAGTGAAGCAAGCAGACAAACACCAGTCTGAAGAGGCTTCAGACCTTTGCTGTTATTTGTCACTCCGGCTGTCTCCCACACTACAGAAGTGAGGAGGGACACAGCTGTTGATGAAAGCAAGGTGATGTTAACTGCAGTTGTCAACTTGTTCCTTTGTGACTTTGTGTGCAATTTGTGTGGGTGAGTGGTTTGTGGGGAGAGAGCAAAGCAGCAGGAAACTCTTTGCTGTCATTTGTCAGTCAGAAGGACTCTGGGAAGGTGTCGGCTTGTACACGAGAGACAAGTTAGTTATTCATTTGGGTGCAAGCAAAGGCTTTCTGATCCTGAACAGCTGTGGTCAACCCGGCCAAGTACATAAGAGGTTAATGTTTGTCCTGCTAGGAGAGATGACGCGTCAATTTTTTTTTTTTTTTTTTGTGGAATCAGCAAGTGTTCATTTAAGAAGATCAATGAAAAATAATTACAATTTGAATATTCTGTACAAAATGATGTACTGCATCTTATCAAATGTGCACAACAGACCAAAAATTATTTGGTTTTAGTTTAGTCACATTTCTAGCAAAAAAAACAAAAAAACAAATGAATAAATAACAAGAAAAGGCATGTGTTAAACTGGAAACAAGTGCTTTTGAATTTCATGGACATGTGTGCTTAGACACACGGACACTTTTCAATGCCCTCTGACATCCCCCCCACACACACACACACACACACACACACCACCTCCTGCTACAACCTCGATAAGCTGTAAATGTTTGTTGACCTATTTTTTAATATTTGTTGCCTTTTTATGGTTCTGATGCAAAGAGTGCTTGATCTTCTAAAATGCACTCTTCTGAATATTTGACTTCTTTTTGTTTGAACTTCTCTGAAATTTCAACCTTCAATAGATATGCTTTATGCAACCAGGCACTTCCTTTAGTTTCTATCAATGATCGGTGCTTTTGGGATTTCCTAACCACTACATTCTTTCAGTCATTTTCCTAGCTATGTTTTTTTTCTTTAACAAGGACAGTACCTCTTCTTTTTTACTTTGTTTCTCTCTGAAATTTGCTAGGGATGACATAAAAGGTTGTGTGAAAAATTACTACTGTCTCAAATGTTTGAGGGCCTGCAAAGTACTTTACTGGCCTATCCATCACCACTGGGACACACTGGTCCATTGTGTTTCTACATCTACACAAATGGGCACGTGTGGACACCTAAAAGTCACGGTGATAAACATGTCTGTGCTTTGTATTTGAGTGGTGAGGCTGTTCTGTGTGTGTAACCTTGCATATGGCACTTTTTCACCTAATGGGACAGTTTGCCAGTTAACCTCGCCATGATGAGGGAATCCATCATTATCTGTGCATCTACAACATTGAAGAGGACGTCCGCAAACTCACCAACTCTGTTGACCTTCCACTCACCAAACTCACACACATACACAGGTGCATCCCTTTATGAAGCTGGTGTGAAGATTTGTCTCATTTGAATACTGCCATCAGGCGACTTTGCTGTGCTAAAATTAAACCTGGCTTACTAAAAATATTGATATAATGATAATGAACTCTTGTAAAGTGTCAAAAAAGCAGCTATGAATGGGACATTATCAGATCAGTAAACGAGGAAAACTAAACAGATTAATATTGTTATTTAGGTGGAACAAGTTGAAAAAATATTTGCAGTGAAAACAAATTTAAAAAAATAAAACTCTTGGTTTAACATCAAGATAAAAATAATCCTGTTTAAAAGAGGCTGGAGAACGGCGTTATTTTGATGAGGAAAGTTCTATTTCTGTCACATTTGAGGAAGTAATAAATGTAATGTATGGATATTTAGGTTGTGCAATACCTTCTGCTATTTGAGAAGGCAGTAGTTGACAGTAATGAGTTGTATTTAGGAGAATTAAAACAACAATGTTTAAGGTTATATGCTGTTAATGTTCTCTGTCATCCAGAGCATGGTAACCCTACAAGGTTCAAATGAAAACTGAACTTCCTTAATATTTTTTTTTGCTTCTCGTCTAATGAGTTTTCTCAGTTCAACATGCAGAGTTTCAAGCTTTAAACTGAACTGAATTGTTGGGTTTTTGCAAGGAAAAACTCACAAGCAAATCCCTCTTCCACCTATTCTTCCTCAGAGTTGTTAGATCCTTTGCTGGCCTGGTTAACATGTGAGAGATTTTGGTCACAAGTATGAAGAAGTGAATTGGTGTGAAACTGTCTGTGAATTAGATTCAAAACTGCATTGTATGTACTGGAAAACTGGAGCTTCAGACCTCATCCTCTGTTTAATATTGGTCATTTTTGCTCAAGAAATATGTATTTTTTACACCTCTCTCAAACTATCTTATCTGTCCTAAATATGCCATCTCTGTTAAACAAACAAACAAAAAAATCAACATTAAACCAAGGAGGGGGTCTAGGTTTCAACTTTCCATTGCAAACAACACAGATAGATAGCTTCACACCAGTCCACATCCTCATGCATGTGAACCAGGCTAACAAAGACCCTAATAACTCTCCATAGGGAGGGAAGGGAGTGTGATTTTCATGTGCGTAAAGCTTGAAAAAACAGAACATCTCACTACTGTTTGAAAGCTTGAAACTCTGCACTTTTCAGCTTGATCTGAGAAATCTCAAATGAGAAACAAAATATTTTCCAAAATAAAAAAAAAGTTGGTGCCTTTGTTTAAATCTGTAGGTTTGACTTCTAAGGCTGTGCTGTAAAAACCAGAGGGCACATGATAAGATGAAGGCAAGTGTGCAGAAGGTTGTGTATGTGGGCATGTGTGTGCGTTTAGTTTTACAAGCTTGATGTTATGAAAAGCTTGTTTGAAAATATTTAAATGTAATATATGATAAAGAGGGCCTGGGGAGGGGAAACATTTGTGAAGTAATTACAAGTAAGATTTGCATAAAAGGCACCTTTTGATTCAAAAGACTTTTAAAAATGCAAAATAACCAGTGTCTTGGGAGTGATCCCAGAGGTACACTCATTCTAGACTGTTACTGTCAGCTTTTTGCTAAATAAACTTTGCCTGATGATTTATTTTGTGATGTACTGCTTTAACGGCACTTGTAATTCATTTTTCCTTGTAAAAACAATTTATTCTGAAGAAAATTCAATAAAAAATGTTTCCCTATTGCTTTCAAAGAGAGATTTCATCTTGGTAAATTTGCATTAGAACATAAAATTAAAAGTTTTTCTACAGCTCAAAAAATATGGCATGATAAAATGGCTCCTGGAAATGGACACACGTGTTAATTCCACTGTATTTGGCAAGCAGCTTATTAGTAATGAATGTGTAAAGACAATCTAAGTTAATCTGATTAAAGAAGAATGTAAACAAGTAGTAGTGAACAAGTCAAACGAGGGTATGTTGTGTTTCAATATGTACCAGAATCTCTTTCTCAATCAGAGCAAACTTTATTTTGCAACATTTGGACTGAATGACAGCTGATGGGGTAAAGGTGATTTTGATGCTCAAAAAAACAACAAAAAAAAGCAGAAGACCAAACTGTCAAATAAAAAATAGAACTGAAAATTTCAAATTTGATGACAATAATAAAAGCACAGTCTAGAGCCAAATAATAACTTTTTTTTTTTAAACTATATGGGCCTTTTAAATTGTTCCTAATGCATAAGTGTGTGGATTTACAAACAAAGCAGAAAAATGCATGATGTTCTCTGGAAAATAGCCCCACCAAGGTTTTAAAATAGGCAGAAAAGTTATGACAAGATACCATATAGAATGAATGTGTCCAAAATTGCGAGCTCACCACAACATTACTATTTGCTGCAATATGTGCTGGAAGAGTATTTTTAGATCCTACATCTGCTGACACAAGAACAACTTGGATACAAATGGAGATACACTCTCATTAATTCAATGTGAAAAATGTATTATTATAAAATGTCAAGAAGCACAAAAGGAAAATAAAAAACACTATCAAGGAATCAAAACATATAGATATATACATATAAATAAAAATCCTGGAGCCCCTGTAGATGGACAAAAGCTTTTACATCACATGCAGCAAACATTGCAATTTTTTCTGATAAATTTTGCAACGCTCCATTTTCATCACCTTTTTCAAAAGGGTGATTTTTTTCTGTATTTTGTCTCTAAAAGAAAACAAATGACATCTGCAGATTGATGATAAACTTCACTTTTATGCTGCTATATCTGATGTCTTTCTGAGATTGAACTGGCAGAACTAAAGTTTGAAACTTTTTTAACATTTAGCTAGGACAAATTGGAAAAGTTTATAAACATCTCTGTCAAAAATTCTAAACTATACCTCTACTCATATTAAAGAGCAACTTTAATTTGAGAAGAGCATGCTATTAAGTTCATTTAAACATCTGTTCTCAATCCAAAACTGAAATCACATTGATGAAGAGTTGAATTGATGGAGAAATAAATCCCTAAAAAACACATTTAGAGGGGGAGTGAATTAAAATAAAGACAAATAAATTAAGGCTACATTTTCTTTTTCTTGTTTGTTAATGAATTCCTGTCGTCTTCTTGGCTTTGGGATTATGGTTAATGTACCGTTCATGCCAATAATGCGCACTAGATTGAAAATGAAACAAAACAATGAGCACTGTGCAAGAGACGGAGAAAGAGGAAGTGCCGTCCTGTTCAAGCAGAATGAGATTTGGCCTGTGGAGCAGCAAGGTGGAATAAAACCACCTGATTAATTCTAACATCATTGCCTTCGTGTTTTTAGATTGAAAGACAAAAGGTGTGAGTGATGAAAAAAAAAACTTAGAGAGGCATTGCAAACTGTGGAGTGAGTATAGTGTTGTTAAAAAACTGAGCCTCAGGTATTCGTGGACTTCTCCCCAGTTTGTCTATTTACTGCATCACAGTGTTTTTATAAATGTGTGTACGTGCATGTTACAGTGAGTGGGTTAATTTGTGATTCCCTTGCTAGGCCTGATGTGTAATTGCTTATTGAATAAGCTCTTTGCTCCACTGCGTAGTCAGAGTAATGGCTGTAGATGTAACAACACCAAAAAAGCCTCCATCGATCTGACACTCTTTTTGCTTTTCAACTGTGAGTGTATGTGTGGAATACTGTGGGGAGATACATATTTATGGGGCTCTGTTTGTTTTGATGTAAAATACACATATTAGACTATCAGGTTTGCCACTCTGATTGGGTCTGCTAAAGCCCTGATTCCAATTTTGTTATGCAATTTTTCACAATTCATTATCTCATAAATATTTTATTTGACATTGGCTTTGTTTGGATTTTATGGATTTTATAAATCTAAGTTGTAGCTGAAGAGAATAATCTGTATTGGAAGTGAGAGGTCATGGCTTTAATTTTACCAGATGATCTTCTGGCACCAATGCAGCCGTTAAGCACATCCAATCCCGAGACCACCATCCTCTGCCGGAAAAAAATAAAATAAATCAAAAGAACTTTTACCTTCAGGTGGAGAGGGTGAAGTGCAGTAAGTGTACCTGGGGTTTATTAATGAGAAAATGGACCATGAAGCTGCCTGTTGGGTGAAAATTTAGCAATGATACAGATACTATATTGTACATTAGGGGTTAAAATGAGGATTATTCTTCAAGTAAAGCTACAACTTTCCCTGTTTAAGCCACAATTCTGACAAATATAACTGACGTTTGGATAGTAACAGAATGAAAACTCTTGTAAATACAAACTAAACTGAAAAAAGTTTACTTTCCATGGTGTCTAGAGTTATTCTCCAACACCGAGTTCAAACTTTAGGACTCCAAGACCATGAAGACCATGAAATTGACCAGCTAGTTATGGTGGTTTGGACTCTTCATGAGGAGGCATGCTGGGAGCCTGGATTTAGAAAATGAAAATTGGTACAGCCAACTTGGCAGATGCCTCAAGGCAAACCCAGGATTCACTGAATAGATACAATCTCACTGTTGGCAGCACAAGCAAACCTTAATTCTGACAGCCATAGTCACAACACAGCAACAATAGAGGTCTTTAGTTTTATGTGCTCTGTGGTAAATCATGAGGAACTGTTTTTCAAGCTACAAATGACACTAAAAGACTATTCTGGGTGTTTTGAAGTGATGTGAAGGGGCCCTGACCTTTCATTTTTATGTGTAACAGTGAAATTTAGAACGAACTGGTAAGTACAAGGAATTACACAGGTCGCAGAAATAAGTAAAATTTATTAGATATCAACCAAAGTTCCATGCTGCAGATGATACAAAATGATAAATTTGGAAATGTGTGATAATTGCTAGACATAAAAAAATAATCTTAGGGACTAATCAGTGCCTTTTAAAGTTGCACCAGTATTTATACATAAGTAACAACTAATGCAAGTAACCAGACCTATTTATTGGGGTGTTTTTCAGTGGTTCTTACTTTATTTGATTTTACATCACCTTTGTAATATTAAGATCAAGACTTTCTAGGGGTTTTAAATGCATCTGCTCAAAGAATCTTTGCTAGACCTGTTCGAAATACAAAATGTCAATGAATGCTATCAGCCACTTCCCTTTTGTTAACATTTTGAATGATCAATTCTTTCCCACGACCTCTTTTGCTTTCACATTGTGAAAGCAAAAGAGGTCGCCCTTACCCCTTACCTCTTATTTATCTTTACAATGCTCTGTTGGTTTGTTGTATGTAACAACTATTTAAAATTTAAGTTCAACTTTCATGGACAGTTTTTTTGATATTTGCAATTATAGAAAGAAACCTGGGAACAAAGGAAACATGGCTAATTTGTTTTAAATGAGCATCTGAATGCATGGTGTAAATTCCGTATACTGTGATTTTACTGGTGACAAAATGAAGCATGCCCAATTTTTTGGAAACTTGAAGCCTGAAAACCTTTGCCCTATAGGAAACAGTATTAGTTTAATCACGCGTCCTTGTATTCAGGAGTGTTTTTTTAACTAAAAGGAAAAAAAAAATTCATTGGTAAGAAAGATTTCATAATTACATAATGCTTAAAATATTCTTTCTAAGCCATAAGGCTGTCTTTCATTTTCCCATTTCATATTTAGTCCATTCTTTTGTTAGATTTGTGGCATAAAACTGTTATACCATTCTACCTATTATACCTTTTTTGTGCTTTAAAGCTAGCCAACTCATTTAGCTTAATTACTGTGGCTCATTTCTTACTGGCTGATAACAGAAATATGTCTGTTTTAATCAGTTATGCTACATGATGCTTATTATACAGTCTCCAGGAACCTCACTGAACTTGAATAAAAGCTCACTATCAGAACAGCTGTTACACTTCCATGCTCCCTCCTCTGTCACTTCCCGAAGCACCGATGTGACACGGTACAATAGCTGCTTCTTTTTCTGTAAAAACCCCGGCTATCATAATGCCTTGCATGGCTGTTTTAAAGGAATTTAATCTTACTGTGTAAGTCTGATCCAAAAAATCTCTTGTGCATTCACTTGTGTGGAATCTGTTAAATGCTGTAGTGGTGATCACAAACTGGAACAAAGCCAATATTTATCGCACAGAGCCAACCAGTTGATCACAGATGTTGCTATGATATAAAGTTCATAAACTGAATAAATGGTATGCTTTCTCAACTTTATACTACTCAGAACTAATAGAAAATTTCTCTATACTGTATATTTCTCAAGTCAAATAATATTTGTTGGACAGATTCTAAATATACAAGGCTGTAACTGTGTTTCTCTTCATTCTAATTTATTAGGTTTAATTGGCTTTAATTTGTAGGTCTCACACAAAGTTTCAGAGTATTTTATCATCTTGGATTGCCTCACTTTAGCTCCGTCACACTGAGCAAAGCTGTGATGACATGTGTTTCACTACAGCCTCACAGCAGGGAATAGCTATGCCTCACTGCTGCAGTATTCCTGAGTCATTCAAAGAGTATTGATGTTAATGAATGTTAATGTTTGTCAGATATCTGGATTCATTCATCATCAGTCAAGTTTACCAACTGAGACTTTTTTGGTTAAAGTTGTTCCTTTCTTTTATGTCAAAAACATTTTTTCAATTTTGTTTTGAAGTAAACAAAGAATGGTGTTATTTTTGAAGATTAAAAAGCATGTTTAAACAGTTTTGCAGCTGCCCTCCCCTTCATCACAAAACTACCAACTAATAAAGCAGCTATTTTGATTATTTTATGCTTCCTAATGTTTTGTTGCAGTACTGCTGGCATTCTATAAATCGTTTTCTGCTATATTCAGTTTGGGTAATAATCTATAGAAAGGAAGACCCACAGCAGATGGAGCAGTCAGGGTGACAAATAGAAATGTTTTATTTTCCAGGAAAGAAGCTAACAAAAGAGAGTTTGCCAAGACAGGATCTCCCCAAAAAATAAAGCACAGGCACAGTGGGATGATATATGGAAACAAAACCTGACATGAGGGAAACCACAAAGCTACCTACGATGACAAAAACAGAGATTTGGCAAGAAATAGCTGGAATTCTGAGATGAACGCTGAAGGAGTAAACAAAAATCAAAGAACAGGTGTGATGATTAGCCATTTGAGACCAGGTGCGAGTGCAGAACAGGACACAAAACCCAGATGTAAAAATGAAAACGGAAAGAAAAAAGGAAACAAACTAAAGAAATGTAAAGCATTAAAAAAATTTAATTAATATAAAACCACAAGAAAACACAAAAATCTAAAAAGTTTGTTCTGAAGAACGCTGTACGATTAAATTCTGTTTGTTTTATTGATGATGACAAAATCCATAGAAGTTCTTTGATTTCCTTCATAATTTTAAAAGTATTTTTAAAGGAAGGCTAACTGCATTAGATTAACTCTTATTATGTTGGCCTATTATTAAAATGTTTTTAACTCTTAGCTGGCCTTCAGTACTCTTAGTTAGCCTTCTGGTACCTTTAGTTTAGTTTTAACTTTATATTGTTGTTTGTGTTTTCATGATTAGATTTATATTATCTTAGCTCATATATTTTTTATTTAGTGTCTCAAGTTTTAGATATGTTTAGTTTCATGATTTAATTTGGATTATCCTAGCTCATATTTTTGATATTGTTGTGTGTGTTTTATGACTGTATTTTTGTGTTCACATGTTGTAAAGCACTTTGAACCGTCTTGTTGCTGAAAAGTGTTATATAAATAAATTTGACTTGACTTGACTTGCATTCTGCTACTGTATATCTCGGCTGCTGCACATGTTTCTTTTGTCTTATGTGTTACTATGTAGACCATAACTGAAGTATCTGGGTGCTTGGAAACACTTGTTGCACCCATGTTAGTTTGACTAACCCTGTGGTGACCTTTGGGTCAAATAGACCCAAAATTACAAGGGCTTTTCTTTTTCTCTTCAGGTACTAGGGCTTCAGGGGGGCTAATAGAAATCTCAAGTAAATGTAGACAAGCAGAGAAAATAAACCAGAATAGACACAGAATAGTGACATATACATTTTTCCTCCCTCTCATCTTGTCATTGTTGTCTGCCTTTGCTTTTCAGGATGGCATGGGGAACCTGCGAGTCACCAAGGAAGGAGTCAGACTGGAGGGAGTGTCTGAGTTCTTACTGCCTTTATACGTCAAAGAGATCCAGTCACGAAGGGTGAGAATACAGGTTTTTTTATATATATGTTGAAATGTGTTTCAGCCTTTATTTATCTGTTTTTACCATTTCAGATGCATGGTTTATCTTGAGCTTCTGTGCCTGTGATTTGGCAATTTGATGAGTTTGTGCAACACTTTGGTATAACCTAACTCATAAATTGTCTAATTGTCTACCTTTATATTTTGTGCGTGTGAGTTATATATCATAAAACATTTCTAGTGTTAAACTCCCCAAAATACAACTGTATTTGTGTCAATTAAATTAAAGATTAGAATAAGTGAGAGTTGAGTGTCACAGCAAGAGTTTAATAGCAAGATGGATAAACACCTCCTCTGGCTAATTAAATCATCTTTAAAGTGCATTAATGGGAAAAACAAAAACAAACAAAAAAAACTTTAAACACTTCTAGATGTTCTTTTTTCCGAATATTACTAAGGTTTTCTGCATTTGTTCTACCTTTGAACCAGTTATTGTTTATCACTTTAGTATGTGGTTCTACCACTCACTGTTTTGTAATATATTAAGCTGTAACACTGTTTGCACAGATATGATAGTTTGGACAAATGATTTATCTTTTGTTAAAGTTGCTCAAAAGCAGTACCATTAAACACTGCATTTATAGTATGCTGTAGTGTTGTTGATAGGATAGAATAACACATAGCAAGAATAAATGGCATAAAGTAAAAGGTGCTAAAGAAGTAGTGATGGTTGCCTATGTATATGTCTGTGTTTTGACAAACACGGATATGAATAGACCTGCAAGGAACAAATTCTCTTTTCAGTTCTCTTAAAAGCATATCTTTTTATATTTTTCTCTCATAGATGGTAGAGATGAGTTGTAAAGTCTGTCATGATGAAAAGGTTTCCAACTAAATTTGCACCAGTGTTATTGTGAGTCCATGGCATGAGAACATTAAAAGCCATCAAGATTACATTTACAAAATAGAAATATTGTAGAAGCAGGTCATCTTGACTTTTCAAGTGTAGGATTAATCAGTCCTTTATTTTTCAGTTTTGCATAGTTAGTTATTCTCTACTGGTTTTTTAAGCTTTTGACCCAATATTTTCAAGTTTCAAGTTCTAAAGTTCTGTAATCATTGTAATAAATCAGATTAAAATGGTCGAAAACCAAGTTTTAAAAAGTGTTTCTGAAGGCTTACAAATTTATCAAGTTTTTACCAAATGGAATGTTTTTAAGGAGAACCATTTTTTTAATTACTCAGATTTAATTCTGCACATTTTATATCTATACCTATTGTTTAAAAAAATAATAATAAAAATGCACAAGATCATTGAAGTGTTGATTTAAAATTTTAAATGATGTTTTATGCCCATTGTTTTCCAAACCTGTTTAAATTCCAACCAGTTTGTTAGCTGAGAGTCTGCAGTTTGGACTCAAACTATCACCCAAAGGAATAACTGGACATTCAAGCCAAACGATTAAAGATGGATTCCTTTATTGTAGTTTATTGCTTCTGAGATGACAGTGAAATAATACATCATCCCAGAGGAAAACTGTACTGTTGATTACAAGATTAGGAGATGATTTAATCACCTGAAATTAGTGGGTGCACCCTTATTTAAAAGCTGTGTATCTGCACGTCTTTTGTGTAAACAGGGTATAATAGATGCATACTCATCATGCTCATATTATGAGCTAATAGAATTAAACCTACAAGCAGTGTCTTAATTTTGCTGGCTAGCCACCAACTGCACAGAGACATCCAACCAAAGTGCAAGTGAAGGGTGGAGGGCACAAATAAAGATGCCAACGAAGAAGCCAAACTGGTATGTTAGTGTGTACTTGATGACAAAAGCACATCTAATTGATACAAAAAAATGTTCTTCTTTTATTTAAAACAAGAATGCTGGTATTTAAAATGTGCAAAAGAACAGAAGTGAGAATCCACCACATCTCTAGAATGCCCTAGTCATATAAAATTACATACTTATACAGATGCACCTTTTGCATAATCGAGGCCATCCCCCAAGCACATCACTGTTGAAAAGGTAAATAGAACATTGTGGCTCCCAATGAGTGCTATATAGGGAATGCTGCTTCTAAGCCCCATACTAACAACAACAGCAGCTCAGTGAGAAATTAGATTGGCTAGGTGGGTTGCGAGAGATGAGGTATTAGGAAGAGAAAAATAATTGCAAGGATAAAGGGGACAGGTGATAAAAGAGTAGGAAAAGATGGAGAGGGGGGAATTAAAGGGATGAGAGAGAGACAAACAGACAACCAAAAAGATTGAAACTAAATCATTGCATCAAACAGCTAACTGAAATAAAAAAGCCTCAAAAAGACTAGTGGCAGTGTTTTGTTATGTCAATATTTTGCTTATTTAAAGTAAGTTCTAATTCTTTTTGGCAAATTGTGTGTGAGTGTGCACTTAAAAGTTATAATAACAGCAAACAAACCTAGAGATCCTGCCATTCGAAGCAGAAAATAATGCATTATTAGCCAGACCATAATCCATAAAATTACCAGACAGTTCTGATGTTTGGAACAGCCTTTGAACATTTCTGTTTTTACTTTAAATAATACCTGCTAAGAAGCCACAATAGCTTCCAGCATCTGCTTGACAGATACAATACACAGCCAGTAAGATGATTTCTGACAGTAAATGTAGACTATGGGATATATATATATATATATATATATATATATATATATATATATATATATATATCATTGTGATTGATTCTAATGTTTTTCTTGGAATATCTATATCAATACATTGCAAGGCAATCCAGATTACTTGGAAAATATTACAGAGAAATCCTCAATTTACTGTATGTACTTTTAGGAGAAGGCAATTTGCTGATGCTTGCAGACAGTTATGACTTTTTAAAATGGTTGTGATTATAAATCTTGACGTTTTTTCCAGACACTTTTATGTATAAATGTTTTAATTTTTCCTCTTCTTGTCCTCTGACTTCCACCCCCAGATAGGTCTTTCTTTAGTGACACACATAATTGCATGCATCCGCGTACACACATAAACACTGACTGTTGCCACTAAGCCTTATAATTGTCCCCACAGGGACCCAATGACAACCTTTCACCACCACAGGAGGCCAAAAGACAACTTCAATTATTCTGCTCTCTTGCTGTCTCTCTGTCATTTTGATTTGACTTTTCTTTTGATGTAACTTTTTTTTTCTCTCGCTCTCTCTTTCATTAAACCTCTTCTCCTTCTTCCTGTAGCCCATTTATGACATTTCTTTCTCACGTTTGCCTTCTTGCTGTCTTGGCCGTGTAGAGGTAGTGGCTTCCTGATAACAGGCCAAGTTATCTGTAGCAAAACTGCCCAGATAAGAGCTTTACTTTATGATGAGGCACATAAATAAATAAAATGTATGCACAGTAAAAAAAAATATAGCAACTGTAGATGTAAGTATAAAAAGCACAAATAAGGCATAAAAAAGGCATAATTTAAGGGTTGGAGCCAGCTAATTAAAAGAAATTCTTAAGAATTTTGCTCATTCATCTTGTGCTCTACACCATCAAAAATACTGAAAATAGAAGGACTGGATAAAGAAGGCAGATGCCATAATATTATCTTTGCTATTTGTCAGTTTCAGATTTATTAGTCCCTCACTCTTCCTCATTTTTTCTCAGTACTTCTCAGGAGACCTGAGCTAGCTGAAATGTCTACAGCTCTGTAGCTGTAATTGAATAGCAGAGTTCTAACGGTACATTAGGCTGTTCTCATCTTTGCAAACCTTATTGATTTTGACTTTACCAGACTGTAAACAATCCAGGTTGATTGCAACTGAGCAGATGAAGGCTGTTTTTCACAGGTTATTATTCAAGGACTATTGCTGAGTAACAATTATGCTCTGGTAAATGTAAAGTGGTGCCACTGAAGTTTACCCTACCTCATATTTTTTAGCACTGTATAACAGACTTTAACTTTGGTTGAGGAATAAATAAGCCACTCTAAACCAATAGGACAAAAAAAAATGTAATCTGAGGGGTATTTACAAAACAAATTAGTTACAAATAAACCCATAACAACTTCTAAGCAGTTGAAATCTTTGTTTTACATGTCTACATTTTCAGCATTTAAAGACCATTGAACAACAATTGTGTGCATGAACATTTGGAAATAATGTTCTGTAGACAGATGAAACTAAAACACATCTTTGGGTTTAAATGAGAGGCATATAATTAGGCAACCAATAACTGAATTCCAGCTAAACACTATACCTCATATATGAGAAAAGATGGCAGTAGTATCACTATTTTGGCCTATTTTGCTGCCTCTGATGGAGCAAATGAGGTTGGTTCTCAGTCACTCATAAATGATAAATTCTGATATTTAACCACAAATGCTAAAGTCAGTTGTTTGAACATTTGTGTAAGAAGAGTGTATTACATTAAAGGGAATCATCCAGCAAAACATTTACTCTGAGCACATAACTTAGTTGTGTGAAAAAGGTCTATCAACATTCCAGTGTTGATATGCCTCCTTTTCAAGAAAATATCAAAATGCCTACAAAACAATCTGCAGGACTTATTTGTAAGCTTTGGTTAGTTATTCCTGCAGCAATGTCATTACAAAAATGTGCTTACTTCCACAGAAATGAAATAAGGAAGAATTTACCATGAAATGATAACTAAATGACCATGTTCTATAATATTTTGTCTCTTTATTTATTACCCTGTATCTATTTCAGATACAGGGTAATACATTCTTTTTAGCATAAATGTCTGATGATGCTTTACTGTAGTTCTTAATAATCACATTCATAGAAAATTGTTGAAGAACAATCAGCATTCAAGCTCCACTGTAATTCATGCTGAGTGGTGTAATCTGACTAGTTTAGTTTCACTAATGTTGCTCAGGCTGAGCCCTTATTGTATTGGTTTTAGTTTTTTTAAAAAGAAATAAATGTGGTCATAGTGGTTTTAGCTTTATGTCAACCAACTTACATAGGGTTGGCTGGTTTCATTGTGGAATATGATATTTTTTAAGTGATCTTTTTCATTTGTTTATCCATAAAGGACAGAGTAGTATGACTTCTGTTCAGTATTCATACCATTTGTGTCATGCTGCCATGTCAAGGCAATAATTCTTCCAAAAGATCTTAGAATTTAGAAACATTTTCCATTAAACATTCAACAGCTAAAGAAATCTGTGACTAATGTGTCAAGCTCATTGGATTTAAATTACCAAGTGTATAATCGTAAGGGTGAATGATCCAGATGCTATTATATTTGTTTTAGTCAGTTTATCAGTGCGAGTGGTAAACCATCATACTGTATACTGGCATGGTTTGACAAGATATCCCGACTGTGGAATATCTCAAGCCATTGGTCTTAGTGTTCATTTAGCTTGAATGTGACAAAACTTTCAGAATTCAAGAGTTTTATATTTGACTTTTTTTTAGCATAAACTTTGCAGGCACTGTCTCTTTTAGTATTTCATTATATTCATATTCTACTGCTCAAAAAGGGTAATGTGCCAGTCTACCATCAAGAAAGCTCCATGCACTATGTCTCCAAGTCCAACAAATCTAAAGTGTATTTGATTTAAACAGCAGGCTGCCTTTAGCAAGTGATACACTCCACGAGAGGATTTCTCAGCCATCAGGCTGTGACAATTGTTAGGTGATAAAAATTCTGTGCAGACCCGTGCAGAGGGCTTGTCAGATTAAATAAGAAGTCAATGCAGCCACTGAAGGTAAATTGAAAATGAAATTTAGGAAGAAGAAAAGTTTAACTGTGAAAGGTTTTCAGAAGTTACTGTCGAGCAGTAAAAATGTGAATCATTTGTTAATAGTCATCCCCTGGTTTACTTTTGTCGCTTTTCTATTTTTTTTTCATGTCATAAAAAATAAAGCCACATTTTTGTTTTTGATTAAGTTCATCTTGTTAACTCTTTGAGTGGTATTAATTGTAATTTAAATTGTTTCATTTAACACAATGGATTTTGGAACATCAAATATTTGTGTAAATTTCATGTCACAGGCATTTTGTGTCTGAAAAGGATTTTATGTCTTTGCATGTTTTTGACATTGCTGCATATTTAAAGGTAAATTTCTAAATTCTTGTGGGTCTGGTGGACAAGAGTCTGGCTTATACATGTATGCAAGTAGTGGTCATGACCCATGTAAAAATAGTCTTTATTAACATTTAACAGCATTTTTCAGAATGTCAAGAGAATGAAACTCACATTGGCCCTGGAGAAGCGATAGGAAACAAGACAAAATGAATAAGAATATTAATTCTTTGTTCTTAAAGATCATCCCATCCCTCTCTCAAGCTGCTGTCTCAGAGGTCACATCATCTAAAAGCCACAACAAATCCCCTCATCATACAACTTGACTAGGGAAAAAGGGCACATAATGCCACATAATGTTAAATCAAAGACTTTTTGTAAGACTGTCATTAAAAGAGATATCGATTGACTCAAACTCCATCAGTATACTCTTCATAATTCCTTGTGTCAAACAGGGCTTCTGCCTATGACAGGCAACTAAAACCTTTCAAGGCAAAATATGCAAGATTGGGTTTAACCATGCAACATTGTCCTCAACAAAAAAAAATATTCAGCCTCATAATCTTTAGCTCATATTTCTGCCTTAACTTTGCATCATGCTGTATTTGCCATACCTCAAAAGAGTAAAAAAGACAGTAAAGCAACAGCAGCTCTGCCATTACAAAACTAAAATTTGNAAAAAAAAAAAAAAAAAAAAAAAAAACAGAAGCCATTTTTTCTAACATCAGTCTCTCAAACTATCAACAAAACTAAGAAGAAAATATCTTCTTCAGTGATTGTCAGGATCTGGGTGTTTTGTTTCATTTTTTGTTTTTGTGGATCTTGTGTTATAGTTTGTTTTTATGTTTTTGTGTAGTTTTGCTCCCTGTACCCTCTGTGTTCCTTGTGCTATCATTCACTCTCCCTCAGTTCATGTCCTCAGTGATTTTCCTTGTCAGCCTGCCACTCTCATCTACACCTGTCTCTAGTTTGTAATCACTCACCTGTACCTACTTCCTTGTCAGCCCAGCCTTTATATTCAGTCTCTGGTCATCTTCTCATCAGTGAAGCATTGCTGAGGTTACATGCAGTCCAGTTGTCCTTGTGGCTCTCTGTGATTACCTTAAGTTCCTGAATTTTGTAAGTTTACTGCCACGTCAGACTTTGTTTTTGTTTATTAAAAGCATTTAATTTCTTTGAGCTCCTTGTGTTGCCTGGATTCTTGATCCAATCAACCACCCAACCTGATAGTGATGGCTAATGTTTAGAGAATAAAGTTTGGTTGTTTAACTTTACAGACAGATGTTGCTTAATTTCAGTCAAGTTCAGGTGATAAAATTTTACCTAAAGGAGTCATTAGTACCAAATGTTTGTGACAGAACTGAGGCCTGAGTTTTAAAGAAATAAAAAACATAAACTTTGAGTCAAGTCATTTGCTTGTTTCTGGTAATGCATTTTTTTATTGGGACCTAGGAAAATTGTGTCAACTTGTGAAAAAGCAAGTCATATCCTGTAACAGTATTAAATTGAGCTTTTTATCTCTTAATATTATGCCACCCACAGTGATGTCCATTAAAATATATGCTGACTTAAAATATATATATATATTTTTGAAGAGCAACATCTGGTTTCTTCCTTCTTTATAGGTACTCCTAGCTTGAGGTTGCTCACCCTTCCACATCCATAAATGCTGCACTGCTGGCATGAAGACAGTTGTAACCATTGAACACAAGGCCATTAGTTGTGTGCCAGCATTCCAGTTAACGCTTGATTTAGTAGACCACACACACTGAGGGTCATTCAGAGTTGGCAGACTTTCTTCTTGAGTGTACTTGTATTTTAGACTTTATTACAAAAAGTTAGCTCTATGTGATGCCATGCTCATCCTATCCCTCTGAAAACCTCATGATCTCTTATATAATGTGTCTTCTGCAATCCACTGAAAAAAAAAAAAAAAAAAAAACAGGGCTTGCAACCAGTTCCTTTAAAGCATGAAGAGCTGTATATGTAAGTTTAAATACTCTCCAGTCATGGTTTGTGCCTGGTAATTGGCATAACGGTCAGATAAGCTGACAGCACTGTTCAGACAAAATTATCTTTTTGCCCACAGCTAATTGTAGCGGTATAATCAGAGGGAAAAATTGGAGCCTATATGTACAAGGTAAATGTACTTTGGAGACAGTGATGTTTCATTCCCCAGCCAGATTCAGGCATTTACTAAAGTGTATTAAAGTACTTGCTCAGTGTAATCAGCTTGTCAAAGTAAGTAGAGTGTTTTATTTGTCATGAAAATGTGACATGTTAACTACCTATGACATAAATTTCCTAATGATGATAGTTAAGTAAAGACAAGTTGGAAAAAGTTGCAATACTCAATACCACTTACTGTTTTTAGATAACAGATAAAGTTACCTAACTTGTTCATATTAGGCATACATTAACAACAGATGTTCTATGGCAATTGTTTATTTTACAAAATGAAAGTAAAGTTGCAAAAACACTAATTTATTCAAGAATAAATGATGCATTTAAAATAAATTATTTGCATTTTCAGACTGCATAATTGGATCAAAATATGTATTTATGCATTCCCTAATATGCCTAAATCTATGATTTATATAAGCATAAACCAACATTCAAATGAGAAACACAGCATTTTGAATTTGAAAGCAATCTGAAGTTAGTCAAAGCAACTTCACCATTCCTGAAATGATAATAGGATAATTAGCAAACACTCCGAAAATAAAACTGTTTTGGCACTGATTCTACATCATAAGCCTTATTTTTTAGAACTTTTGGCAAAACTTTTGCCTAGACATCTAAAAAACTTTCCTTTTTAGACCAGATTTACCCGAATTTTAGCTTTGTCATCCACGGGCAATTTCAATGTCATTTAGATGTTTTGTCAACCTGAAAATGCCCACTGGGATGTTGTTACGACAAATGATAAGGAAACATGACTATGATAGAGACACATCATCCCTAAATCAGGGACTCACGTCTGCATTTGTCTGCATGTCACTAAAAGCAGGAATACTTCACTTCTCCAGACTGATGTCTTTGTCTGAAAGCATGAAGGGACTTAAATTACAGTTACAAACCTATTGATATTTTGTGTTTTTCTCCAGAATAAAGTGATATTGTACAAAGTTTTCTACTCTTTTTAGTTTTCAGTTCAGTTTATCTTTTAGCTCATTTGTAATTTGACAGAAGTCAGTGGGCCAGACAGGCTCTTTTAACTTCCACTAGTTAATTTTATGTGCTCGCTCTTCAGCCAGTGATAACAGTTAAGGTAAATAGCCTCTTTTACCCTCTTAACAGACGGTCCTTATGCGGACAGACAAAATTACACCAACAGCAGGCTGTAGAGTATGCAAAATGAGTTGGACTTTACTGATTATTTTCAATATAAAAAAATAATTTGTTACAAATAAAAAACTAACCTAAGCTTGTACTGTACAATTTCAGTCTACATAGCACAAGCTTAAATTTAAAATGATAATTAAGTCTACAAACTAGCTTAGTCCTGCCTCCCCATCAGTACTGAACAAGTACATTGTCGCTTACATGAACACGTTTGACAGATACAACAGCAGTATAATATCAGATGTGCTTCCAGACCTTCTTCATTCCCTTGAAAGCACTCGGAACATTTGCACAACCCAGAGAACACACGTTGCCCCTGCTGGTATTATGTATTCACAGGTTGTCACCAAGGGAATGGTCACAATCCACTCTGTAAAATTAATTAAAGGTGGACATTTGAATTAATTAACTGGACAGCAGAGTGGCATTACACTGCTCTGGCCTTGTGACATTAAAAAGTCACTCACACACACACGCGCGCATGAACTTAAAGGCACACATACTTGCACAGAAAAGACACATGGACAAAGATTAGACTTAATTACCAATGTGCAGATCAGTGGTACAATGTGGATCAGCCTTAATTACATACTGTGCTGGTATTTGTGCGAGTGTGTGTGTGTGTGGGGGGGGGAGTCAAAAGTGGAGAGTGTATGTATCTGTTGCTTTTGTATTTTTAATAAGGAGAGAGAAGAACCTATGCTAGCTCATGGCTATTGTAGTCCATTATCCTGAAATACAAAATTCCTCAAAGTAAATTTCCACCCAAAACCTTGTGTTTTGAGCGCTGCCATGTTGGCATGAAGTTGCTCTGAGCTTGGTCAAAATCTCTGTAGTTTTCAAATTTGTGTCTAAAATTTAATCCTACCTATTTGTGTTGCAAGTCAGCTTTTGTAGATAAAAACATTTTACACCTTTAGAATTCATGTAGTAATGTAGCAAAATATACATATGCTTAATTAACCACTTGGACTAATACTAGCATAATAAAACTGTCTTTGTTCCAGCTGTACCTCAATTTATTTCTGTTATATTATTACATTGTCAGCAATCAATACCCAATAGAATAACTCACATTTTTCCGCACAAACATATTGTTTGTCCCACAATATGTAAGCCAGAGCTTGGTCAACATATTAGTAAATGCAATCCAGAGCAAAGAAGAATGCACAGAACTTTAGATGAGAGAATAAAAAACAACCATTTCACAAAACACAAAAGAATCAGTTCCTCAGAACAGGACTCAGCTGTCCGACAGCATCTCAAGGATGAGCGATTCTCTTTTAAGGACAGGTTTGTACAGATTTTGGACAGAGATGACAGATGGTTTGAGAGGACTGAAAGAAGTCTTTTAATATTGTTTTTATTGAAAGTGGTACATAACAGCTTTTTTTCCAAAATAATCTCTTGTGTGGCACGGCATTGCAGTAATTATTACATTAGTTAGCACTGTCGCCTAATAGCAGGAGTGTCCTGGATTCAAAATCTAGCTGGGGTATTTCTGCTTGGAGTTTGCATGTTCTTGTGCATGTGTGTATTTTCTTTGGGTACTCAGGTTTCGTCCTATAGTATAAACTTATGTTCTAAAGTGCAACATCTAAGAAAAGCTTGTCAAAGAATAAAATGGACACCTAATTTCCTAACATATGGCAAAATGCACATTATTACATAGTCACAACACACACATGTACAAATACTAAAATTGCTGTAAGATTGCTGTATAGACTCAAATTGAAAACTATGTTCCAAGGGATTTTATAGGAAACAAGAGGTATAGGTTACAAAAAAGTACACTGAATATAAAACGATAAAGTAATTTATATATGGTGCTAGAAGTAAAATTGAGAGGAAAAAAGACAGCAATTGTTGAAAGTGAAGAGTTGAGTTTGTCATATGATGCAAAAATAGCTATGAGGAACAGCAAGGAGGACTGGGACCAAGAATTAAGCATGATGAAAATACACTGAAACCATCAACCAAAACTGATGGGCACTTCTAACATAAAGAGAGAAAAGACTAAACCAGAAAGAGATTATTTAAATTCCATAGAGCATACAGTCTAACAATCAGCAGTTTGAAGAAATTGCAGAGAAGGAGGTCCAGACTTTGAAAATGAACCATATTTATGCATATGTGATAAATAATGTGCTGTATTCACCAGGGCATTGCTTTCCTCTGCTTTTTAGTTGTTTGGTGTCATGATATGAAAATTTATGCTCAGATCTCAAAGCATTAGTACAGATGTAGAGCAGAGGAAGAACACAGTGTAAGTGTTAAAAACAAGTTCTAGAGCAGAGGAAAGTAAGGTTGAAAGCTCAGCACTGCAGATCAAAGCAAGATAAAACAAGGATGCAAATAAGAAGGGGTTCATCAGTTGCCTGAACAGCTAAGATTTCAAAATTAATTTGCGGGAAGACACTGAAAATAGAGATCAAGGAAAAATAAAGAAAAGGAAAAAAGTACAGATAGATGAAAGGAGTGTGGCTTTATACTTAACAAAATGTGTGGCTTTTGTCTGTACTGTCCTGGTCCCATCCTTGGATATTTGGTGTGGAAAATTTAAACATCAGACAGGTTTTAGTAGTTATCCATTTTGTTTTCTTTGGTTTATTTGACCTATGCATCCTGTTATTTGAGTGTGACGCTGTTAAATTAATCAATCTGCTCTGCTGGTAACCTTAGCAAATCATTTTGCCCTGTTTAAAGAGTAGCTTATTTGTGTAAATTCAAATCCAGATAAATGGATAGAAATTGGTTTGACACATGGGAGCATTTTGAGCAGATTTGGCATCATTTCTAAAACTGGGGCAGCAGAAACTTTCTTTATATGCCAAATTATTTATAATTTCATATAATTTCCACTTATATTTATTTTGATAACTCAGCCTTTTTTTGATTAGGTCAAAATCTAGTGCAGAGAGGCACTAACCATATGATTTAGACTACCTCCTGTTCAACATATTTTTTTGTGCATTTGATCACAAAATGAACATGTGAGATAAAATTCAACAAATACATCAAATCTGAGTGGAATTAAAGACAATCAAAGACACAAGGCAAAAGCAGAAGCTGTAAATCACCAAATGTTTAAAGTTGGGATGGTCAACATTACAAAAGCTTTGTTATGGTTGCATGCTTATGTAGTGAATTATAAATCTGCCAAAGTTTTATGCTTTGCTTCTCAGAAATTTTTATCTTTTAAGAGTTTCTTGGAAAATCCAAATCAAGATCATAATTGTGGCTGTAAGCTTAAACTTGTGGTTCTTAAAGGGCCACTCTTTGTGACCAAAATCAGACTCTATTTGGTAAACCAGCCACTCAACCGAAGATTTCTTCATAGTTGAGTTCTACAGGGAATCCAAAATAGGGAATCCTTGTCACAGTAATGAGACACTAACAAGCCAAAATATAGATGAAACTGGTAGGAAAATGAGCCACAAAGCCTGGAGGAGCTTTTATTAAAGTCTCCATTTGGACATATAATACAGGGACAAAGTTTCCCCCACTACAAATGTTAGAGATTAGGTAAAAAAAGGATTTAAAAAAATAAAAAAACAAACACAGAAACATATATTCATTAGTTATTCATTTCATGCAAACAGTTAGAAAATGTTGAGAAATTATCCAAATTAAATAAGAATAGTATTTATTATTTTTCAGTAAACAAATTAAATGTGACTTTCTGCAGCATAGACTAAATTTAAATCGTTTTTTTTTTTGTTTGTTTGTTTGTTTTCTTTTTCAAAGCATTTTTAAACTGACAGTTTTTTGTTGTTATTTTGAAGCATATCCTTTCCTCTCTTGGGAGAGGGTTTAAAAAAAAAACACCCAGCAGTCATTATCCAGTGATTTCAAATGTGAAGCTGAGTTGAGTGTAGAGAGGAGAACAACAGAAAAAAAAGAATAAAAAAGAAAAAAAAAACATTTAGCCTCTACAAAATTCACATACTTATGATTTTCATCAACAGCAGGTGACACTAAACGTCTATGTGTGTCTTCATTTGTAGTCCTATTACCAAATGTCTCAGCCTCTGCACTGTTTTTTGAGTTAGAGCAGCATAACAAAAGAAAAAAGAACTCTATCCCCACCTCCACCCACCCACCAACTCACACAGACACACACACAAAAAAAAAAAAAACAAAGGAAAAAACACATTAAAGTATTGTGACATATGTTCCCCTACAGCAATAACTGATGTTGACTGACACTGGGACCTGCGGTCTTTGGACCTGGCAGTGGCCAATAATAGGATGTTGTTTATTTTGGGTATCTATATTATCTATCGGATCTGTCTTCCTTGGATATGATGAATTGTCCCGACTTTATAGAGGTGACAAGGTTAATCAAAAAAAGTCTGTATAGCCATTTAAGAAAAAAAAAAGCTTTAAACACACACACGTACACAATCACAAACACACAAAAATACCCAAACCAATGGGTTTTGCCATAAATGAAAAAGGATATCATGTAATCTCCTGCAGGGCTGAATGGAATAGAGACAGCAAGGGAACTACAATAAGAAACACGGGGGGGGGGGCAATAAAGTACATATGACATGTCATGTAAAATGTTACATTGGTTTGAAATAGAGTATCATTTAAAAAAGAAATCTGTTTAGGATCCATGTTGCAGCAGGACCCCTAGCAAAAACAGCCAATAGTAATTATTAAAGCACTTATCATGTCAGGAATGAATACAAAACCATGTATTTGTGTCCGTGTGAATGTACACTTTAATGTTCTTGTTTATTAGTAAGTATCTCTTTTCCGTGGGTCGTTTTCAGTGCTTTATAGGTGTTACATGCAAAAACTGAAAATGCAGAAGTTCTCTCCCCATCTGTTTAAAAGCTGATTAAAATTTGGCGCATGATTTAATTAGGGATAAGTTATTTATTTTAAATAACTTGAAGAACTTTACAAATCACTTACAAAAAAGTGCAAAATCTCCATAAAGACGCAATGTTTAGAAAGTTTCTGTAAATGTCAGAAACTTTTTTTTTTTAAAAAAAGGCCAACAACATTAGTTGGACGCACAAACTTTTCCAAGAGACTGCATTCAGCATTTTATTCAAGCAGTATTGATGTTAGATTGTATTTATGCCAAAATGGTCTAAAGTTGGAGCAAACTTCAACCTTTAGGTTACTTACCTCAAGCACACAATATCTGACATCACTTCAAAAACTTCTTCTGGTTCTGGCTGTCATCTTGAGATTTTAATGACATTAGTCAATCTCAGAATTACTGACAAAAGTCTTTTAAAGCACTCTGATGACATGTTAAATAGATGATGAGCCCCCTGAATGCACATTAAAACCCTTAAACTTATTAAATCCAACTACCCTGAGAGGGCACTCTTAGGCTACATGGTTTATTTTCTGTTGTTATATGGCTGTTGGGGATTGAAAACAACAAATTAGCACAGAACACCAACAAACACATCACTTATTTAACAGTTCTTGCTAATTAGTTGAATTAAAGTTGAAAGAGGAATGAAGGAGCCCCAAAGGCACTTTATCACACTCTTTGATTGGTATTCTGCTTTAGCTTGCTCAGTAGTTGACAGCGCTAATAAACTGAAACCCCTCTTCTTGTGGTTGTTTTCTACCCCTTCACTCATTACCTCATTCAGCTCTCATTTCAGTGACGTTATTCCCAGATTAAGACTTAAAGAGAGATGCACAGACATGTATTTGTTTAAAGGTTTACTTTTTATCTGTCTTTAATTGTCCTTTAAACATCTTTCATTTTTTTTTCTCCTCCCTGAAATGTTTAATCTGTCACGAAATCTCTAAATCTAAACTGAGAATGAAACTGAGTTACTGACAAGATTGAGTCAACTAGAGAAACAGAAGAAAAAAAAAAGAAACAACAGTGGCAGAGTTGCTAAAAGATTTTTTTTAAATCAAACTGACGGCTAAATGTCTCTTTCCATTTAGACAGTCACTTGGTGTGAAAGGAAATCACTGAGATATTGTCTAGACAGCTAAAAGCAGGTAATATAGTAAAACCTAATCCGGCAAATGTTTGCAGCTGTAACAGACACGTCATATGATACAGACTTGGGAGGTGAAAGATCTTAATACACTAACAAACAAATGAACTGTTCAAAAATAAAATTAATTACGATACACGTGAAGTTCGAATTTAGACCAAAACTGTCATGAGGGTGTTCAGTCACTGACACAACAAATGAAACCAGAGAGCCGAGAGCTATTTTTAGGACCCATCTGCAAGGCTGGAGGCTGTGATGAGGTGGTACCAGTCTACAGCTTATTATTACCTGACTAATTACATTGGCTACCTCAGGCTGGCAGCCCTGTGCCAGTATTCATAATCAAAGTGAAATTAAACTATTAACTGAATTAATGGTGCACTGGTGTGTGTTGTGTCAGCTTACAAGAGAGAGCATGATGGGTGACGGTGTGCTTTTTTTTTTAAGGCATATATATTGCATGAGGACGGGATGTTTACGTATAACAACCAAACAAAAACACACTATTAGACTTTTTAAAAGAAGGGGCGACGTATCATTGAGAGATCATGAATAATAAATTGTGGCTGTGACAGGAACTAAATACCCAATTTAAAACTCAAAGTTGGAAATAAATAAATAAACACTGAATGTATTTCAAACATCATTTAGTGGAAAACAATCACATAAATGTGACATGATACCAAAGCTTTACAAACCCATTTCAGTACAGCTGGTTAAGTTTTACATTAACTTATGTTAAATGAGTCCTGGGAAAATGAATTGAACATATTCTTGAAATACATGAAAGATTTTATTACTTTTTTATTTTAGTGAATAATTATTGCCGCTTGTGTGGAACTGAAATAAACAAAGTTCCTTGATATTTGCATGAAGCTTGAATTAATATGCAGAATTCTGTGTTTTGAATTCATGTCCAACAAAGTGGTGCCTTCCTATTTTTAGTGCATGGCAGCCACTATTGAAAGGTTTATAGAGGAATCCTTCACAGGCATGTTGCTGCAGAAAAACTGAATCCAGACCAGTTTGTTTTTACATGTCTCCTGATCGTGTAAGCAGAACGTCTGAAACATGGCAAACAGGAAACTCTGCAGAGACCCAAACGGGTTGGAAAGTTGTCAGGTGGCAGTGCTGACTAATACATCATCATCCTACTGAGTTCTCTCACACATAAGAAATAAAGTTTGATTCCCACAAGTTGGCATTTCCTTTGAAACCATTCATCTTGTAATATTATTTGTTGTAAAACAGCAGTAGGGTATTCCATTAGTGTAGTTTATATTTTAGGCTGTTATTTGTGCCTGTGTGACCATTAAATAAACTGAAAACATACATCAGGAGGAGTGACAACACTTTTTTAATGTAATTGTTTATTATATTTATTTGTTTTGCACATATTGACTCCAAAATTAGGATGACTTTGTTTTACTGCATCATGTGCAAAATATTTTTTTACAAATTTGAACTCAAACATGTCTGATCATAGCATTTTATTTAAATCAATATAAATAATCAAAGTGATAATTTTTTATTAGTATTATTCCTATCCTATTAGTAGAACAGACAATGTTGAATTGATGAATTGTTGTTACTAGGCAGATTGTTGGGCTTCTATCAGCTGCTAATATGATGCAATTATTTAGAGCCCATACTGCGATGCATTTGCATATTATTGCTTAATCAAATATGACTTCTCGTGTATGGTTGTGCTTCTAAATAAAATAGTTCTGCACTGAGTGAATGGGATCAGGCCTGTCCACGCACAATGCCCATTAAACTGGAATGATTCAAAGCCCATTTCATCTGTCATATGTTACAAAGCGACAATCACTTTAAATGAAATGGAAAGATAATACAATGAAGCCTATCACACGCCCCGCTGAAAATAATTAATGCAAAGACGCAATCGGAAACAGAGGGGAGAAGCGTTGGCACAGCGAATTATCTGGACCACTCGTTTGATGTTTAGCAACTTTTTATTTTCTAACTGTTTCAGTAAGTGGGTGGGATGTGTGTTTGTGTGTGTGAGAACAAACAACTTGTTTTTTTGTTTGTTTGTTTTTGTTTTGTTTTGTTATTCTGTGCCGGGTTGCATGTTACCAAGATATAGTTACAGATTTGATCCATTTGTTTTGAGTCTTCGATTTTTGCATGTTGTTGTGTTTTGTTGTTGTTATGTTTGGATGTCTGCAACTTTTTGGTCTCCATCGTTCTTTTGTGCCTTCTGTCAGCGTTTTAAAGAGTTTCTGTTTGTGGCCCGTGTCCTAAGAGTCCACCAGATGCTTCAAAACAGAACACAGACAGTCGTGACTTAACACATTTTGTCTCAACTTGAATAAACAGACATAAAAATATCTATCCATAACATAATAAATAACACAAGAGGGGGGAGGTTGAGTGAACAGGATGAAAATGGGGAAAAAGGATTTTTTCATTTCAACAGATCAACGACTTTCCAATTTGAACTCAATTTTCATTTAAAATTCAGACAGGAATGCGGCACAATATTAATATGGGGAAATCAACAGAGAAATTGGGTCACCTGTGAGCTATTCATTTTATGCACGAAGAAAAAAAAAACAAATAACTAATTTAAAACTAAAAATGAGAGGGAGAGAAGAGGATGACAATGAAAGAAAATTATAAACAGCTAGAGCAAAGATGAAAGAGAAAGAGAAGAGAACAGACAGAGATGCTTAAACAGACTGATGTACACAGCAGAGGTGGAGAAACTGTGGGATGCTGGATTAGCTTTGTTACTTAATGAAAATTAATAAAAATAAAAATGAAGTCCATGGAGTTTGTGCTGTTTGTGACGCATAACTAATGATTATTAACTAATACCAATAGTGTTTGGCTCAGTAAGACTTTAAATCGAGTACAAAGGTCAAAGTCACAGTTGCAGTTATCTCATTTAAATTTTAAACGATTGCCTTTTTGTGGGCAGATGCACATAAACACACAACTTCAGCCAAACAAACAAACTGTTAGACAGACTCATTTTGAATAAAATATGCAGATTAGTTACAAAGTTTGTTGGGTTTGCAGAATAGAGAGAGTTGAGTGTGAACTGTGACAATGGCTGCAAGTTAAAACAGTGTTGGTGGTTCTACAGAATAATTAAAGATTGACTTGATTTACTGTGGTATCCAAACATTTAAAGGAAAAAAAAATCACAAGCGCACAGCAAATATTTAAAGGTTTTCTTTGCCTATAGCAAAACAAAATAGTATTTTAAGCCTAATTTCTAAACAAATTTAGTTAACATGTTTTTTTAAGTTCTTTTAACAGTTTGTGTATAATTTTGAACATATGCAGAATCTTGAACCCTTAGAATATTCGTTAGTGCTACAGTGTCAGTTCTTGTCAGTGCTACAGAACTGCAAGGGAAATAAAATGTAAAATTCATCAAAAGCCAACTCCTTAAACCTTGTCTAAACTCTCAGCAGTCCCAAACTTTAAGGGTTTGTCAAGTCTTCTCAAAGGAAAGAAAAAGAAATGAAGAAAAATAATCTTTAGCCCAGAAATGGGAGGATGGGATTTTCAGTTGTTTAAAATGTATTTCATAACTGTTCAAACATGGCAGTTATCAGAAAAATACAGAAGTCAAGTGTAATATCTGAAAGATGTCATCTTCTCCAGACTTTGCTTGTAGATTTGTTTTTGAGAAAAAATAAATAAATTCATGTTAAAGGGGCTGTAGTAGGTCAGTGCTGCGGTCTTGTAATCCTGAGGCTGCAGGTTCAAGTCCAGGTTACATCAGGAAGATCATCCAGCATAAAACAATTGCCAAATCTTTTGTGCAAGTTTGCTTACGGATAGGGAGCAACCAAAAGAAAAACAAGATAAATAAAATAAAATAAGGTCTGGTGGGTTTGAAAGAAAATTTAGGACATTATAATAAATTTGGAGAGGTGATGCACTGTTCCTCTTCAGCTGCTTTTGTCAACATTAGAATAAAACATTCTGATGATTTAATGTCACCCAGTCTGATCCAAGACTATTTTTGTCTATGGTCACTTGGATCTTTAATGCCACGTTTGTTACAATGGAACAGCCAAAAACAGAAGTTCTTTTTTTATTTATTTTATAGCAGATGTGTCACTAAATGGAGACAATTTATTCAAAACAAACCAGTGGGTGGTAAAATATGGGTTTTATTCAGGGCCACCTCTCCACTTAACTGTCACTACTGCCTGCTGAAGAGCCACCTGGGGAGAGCTCATGGCTTGGGAGACTACTTTATTTATTTATTTATTGGCAGAGAATCTCACTTCCAAAGCTGCAAATGGACTATATTTAATAAGTGCATACTAAAGGAGGCACACTAGAGGTTTTCTTTTTGGAAAATGGGCAAAAAAAAGCTTCATGCAAGGCCTGAAAGACTCACATCTGGTCATAAAAAGGTATTTACAAGGTGTAGGGTGCGTAAAAGTTGGATGTTAGAGAGAAAATATTATACAGGGTTTTTAAATGGGGTATCCTGTACTTTTGGTAATTTTAAAACTATAAAACAAGCACATGTAAAACTTATCCATATAAAAACATTAAGGATTTCTTCAGGAAATACAAGCTGTAACAGGAATTTTGATTGCAAGAGCACAAACAAGAAATCTTTTACATTATCTCATGACAGTTAAAATAAATGCAAGTCACCCTTCTGTTAATGTTTTTCCACTTCTTCCCTCTATAGGACAGTCCACTGATCCTCCAGTCAGACAGAAATGTGACTGTCAATGCAAGAAACGATCAGGGACAACTGACTGGTCAGCTAACCGTGGGTAAGACACGCCACCACACAAAGGCATGCTTAGACAAACTACACAGTGAATACCGTTTTTCTAACAAAACAAAGTCCAGCTCAGATCCTTTCTCTGAAACATTCATGTATGTGGCTTTGCTATGTATTTAAACTCATAAGTGCATTTCCCCTTTTTTCTGATTACCAAACTAAATGTCATCTGTTTTCATTTGTGTATTTCATGGAGGCTGACAGTCCTGTTGTTTTCTTAACAAAATCATGTTTTCCAAGCTCCAAGCTTATTGAATTACTGAGGCCCAGCATCCAAAAGACGTCATTTAAAGGGCAGATGATGTATCACATGACTTTTTATAGAAAGCTTATTAGACCTTCTTGAAATATAAACATTTTATTACCATATTGGAATTTGCTGTATAATATTGAAATACACCATTTAAATTAACTTTTTTTTGTGAAGTTTGAATATTTCTCGAGCTTGCAAGTCATTTTTAATATTTTGTTCTTGACCACTGAAAGTTCAGAGTCATTTGGTTTTGTTAAAAAAAAAAAATTCTTGGTTTGGGTTTGAATTGCAGCAGCACTACCATCAAAGCGTTTGGTGTAAGGACAAGGTAAAATGGAGAGAATAACATTAAAAAATTGTAATAATTCAGGGGATGTAGTATGTTCAAATTCAGGTAAATGAAACAGAACGAAACAGCTGTCCAAGAAATCCATCAGTATAACATTAAAGAGGGTGAACATTTTCAAAGATAAGTCTCATTATGAGATGAAAAAACAATAAGAGTCGTCACATTTAAACATATGCTACCACTGAGATGCTGTATAAAAACACAATTTACTGAAAAAATGCTGTAGCTCATTTGTTTCAGTTAACTATTCAGTCCAAAGTTATTAAGGTTTCATTTTTGCCATGAAGTAATCAGGATTAAGGTTGCACATTATTTTAAGGATGACTTGGCTTTCAGACATAATAGAATAAATGATTAGCAATGCAATGGAATAATAAAGAGCATCCATTCACACACATCACATTCTGTTAATTCAAATGCCCTTCAGTAACCCAAAAACTGCAGGAAACTGTAAAATGCATCAAAACTAATTTAATTTTAGTAAATCTACACTCTACATGACATTCAGGTAAAAACGCACATTTCAACAAGGTAATTGAAATATTTTATAAAGTACTTTCAGTATAGGATTTTTGTGTATATATGAATATAAAGTACAAATGTAATGTAATTGGTTTTAGAATAGTCAAGAAAAAATTTGCTCATATAAGCGGAGAATGCTGCAGTGATGAGAGTGGAGAAATATTTTCTGTGGCAATTGTTGTCAAGTGAAAAAGAAAGACCTAATGAGTCACAAATACACTTGACTGACTACAGAGTGATCAAATGGTTAAATGTACTGCATGATAGTAAGAGATAATGAGGCCTGCTTAATTATCAGTCAGTGATTTAAATCCAAACTCACTCATATTTAATAATAAATTTCACAACCAATTGTTCTGTGCATTCAACATGTATTAAACAAAGGCTCTGACTCGGTAAATGGGAAAAACTTGCCAACAATTCAAGCAACAATTCAGTGAATCAGTGTGTTCATGACTGAGCACAGATGCTATATATATATATATATATATATATATATATATATATATATATACACTATATATTCTATAGGAAATGAATTGGGGGGATTTTCAAACACTCAAATTAGCTGAGCACAAAAAAGTGTCCTTTGCCAGGCTGTAGAACTCCCCAAAATGTATTAAAATTGCCAAAGAGTCAGACCAGTCTCAGCTTGAATGAGCAGCTTTGAGAGTTTTCGTGTTAATTTTCTGTTTTCTTCAGTTCTGAAGTCTTTCAGCTGAAAGGAACCAAGAAACTAAAGCCCATTGCCATCCGTTTAAGCACTGAGAGAGTGCCAAGCGTCAACAAAACCCTTTTCAGTACTTCATTTTGTTTGCATTGCTTCACTGATTTCACTGTTTGTTTAGTTTTTTTGTCTTCTTTTTTTAGAGAATATTTAATGCAAGAGCTACAACTGCTAATATAAAACAATGTGTTCTTCAGAATCTTCAGATTTTAAGCATTTAGCCACTTCTTTGTAAAGTACTATGTAAATTACTTGCTTCATTTTGTGGAACAGGTAAAAAAAAATATATAAATAAAGAAATCATGAGGAAAATGTGCTTGTATTGATAAACTTCTTAATCTTCCAAGAAAGTGTTTATTTTCTGGAGGCTAGTCAGTCACTAGTGTCTTTATGCAAACACACACCATCTCTCTCTCTCTCTCTCTCTCTC
>NC_051432.1:21022132-21123822 GCF_001649575.2 Kryptolebias marmoratus
GGACAACTGTCAAGTCAGCAGTCTTCCCCATGATTGTGTAGCCTATAGAACTAGACTGAAAGACCATTTAAAGGCCTTTGCAGGTGGTTTGAGTTAATTAGCTGATTAGAGTGTGGTACCAGGTGCCATCAATATTGAACCTTTTCACAAGATTCTAATTTTCTGATATGATGAATTGATGAATATAATATACAAGTTTCACTTTTTAAATGGAATTACTGAAATCAATCTACTTTTTCATGATATTCTAATTTTATGACCAGCACCTGTATGTCTTGAAATCTCTAGAATCAGTTAGAAACAGTTAAAACTAAAAAAATCAGATAGCTTGTTGCTGCAGCAGCCTGACAAAAGGTGTAACCTGAGTTGTTCAGTTAGACATACTGTATGTTTGCATTTGACTGAGCCAGGCAGTTATACAACACATCTGAACTTGTACTTACACTTTTTTGTTTTTACCTCATATGTGTGTCAAAATCTTGGGCTAAGATTCCCTAGGAACATTAGGCTACGCGAGTAAAGGTTTTCCATCAGACACAGCCTGCAATATCCAAACATTTTTTAAATATAAACTCCCTGAAAACTGCAGTAACTGGATGATCGTATGTAATGGCACAGGATGATGCCTCTTGTGGAGCTTCATCTGTCAGGCACCAGAAATCCCTTGCTTTCTTGATCTCCTCCCTGCTGCTCCCTCCTGTCGGCTCTGTGCTGACTCAACTTCAGATTCACACAAATACAAAAACAAATCCACAAGTTCTTCTTCTTCAACTGTTCTCAGAGGAAGATTCAGCAATCCTCAAAGGATAGTGGTTATTTCTCCTTACCAGAAACTTGCCACAATGGGAGCAGAAGAGTTCCTCTTTAGTAATCCTCTTTTAGTTTCCATCAGAGGAACTCACCAAGACCAGCTTGTGATAGCTTGTTGTACAGTGTGACAACACACTCCTTCAATGACTGAAGATGTCCCAATGATTCTGGATTACTGTTTGGAAGCATAAATTGACACAAAGCTGTATAAATTACCAAAGAGACACATTGGTGGCCTAATGATAATGTATTTTGTCTAAAAAGGACCAACACATCAGATCTAGGTAAAACCTTTTTTACTTTATCTTTACTGTGATACAGAGACAATATTCAAAATAAAACTAATTTCCTTCAGATAAATGAAAAGCCTAAAATGAGTATGAGGTACTATTATCTGCTATAAATGTGACACTTAAGCAGCAACTTTGAGTAGATTGTGGATTTGATTGTATTTTTTTTTCTTTTCTTTGCTGTTTTTTTTTGTTGTTGTTAAAAAAATCTAATTAAATTTTAATTTAAATATTATTCCCACTTTGCTATCCTCTGAATAGCAGGGTTTCAGCAAAAATGAGCTCTCTTCACCATTTCACCATTCCATTGTGTCTTCCTGAGGACTCATCTCTCAGAGAGAAGGTCTAAGTGCATGCGTTGGCCTTGGGCTTCTCATCTCAGTTTTATTGCTCTCCCTCTTTCATCCCTCCGTCCCCTCTCCTCCTCTGTGTTGCTGTCAGCTCGTTAAAGTGAGTGAGAACCTGTCATCTTTGTCTTCTGAACGGCACGCTATAAAGATGATGAGTGAACTTGGGAGTTTCGAAGCCGTACCCTTTCACCCGCCTAGGTGATGATGTCCCAGCATTAGAGGCAGCCAAATGGTTTCTAGACACCGTTTGCTGCCTGAAAACAGCATGTTTCATGAATAAAATACGGATCTGTTTCTCCTCTTTCTTTTTCTTTTTTAATAACAAAACTTTATGGAACCAGCGTAAATATATCATATAGGTAGTGAAGTCGAGCTATTTGCGAATGAATTATTTAAAACAAGGTAAGAAAGCTTTCATTATCAGTATAGATGTGTTACACAAAAGCAAAAAAGCCAACAGGAGTAACTGTTCCACAGAACATTTGAAGAAAAACAACAACTACCAAAAAAAAACAGTTTTCTTAAGATATAGTACCTCTTCCAGCTGAATATAGCATGCATATAAAGATAAGTTAGGATTTACCACGGTTTTAATCCTTTTTTGCATTATGAGGTTGAGGATCTTGTCAAAATAAATTTCTCAAAAATCATCTTAAAGGCCCACTGGCCTATTGCTTTCCATGTTTGTTTTGTTGTTGTTGTTGTTGCTTTTTGGAGATGTGGTACTGATAAACACACAAAAAAGTCATTGTTACAGATATGTAATTTAATTCACCATCCTCAGTGTGCTCTAAAAACCTTTAGTATCATGTCCCGTCCTGTCCATGCTCCAGCAACAATCATCTCTATCCAGTGAAAATTGACTCCTAACCTCAAAATGTCTCCAGCTGTCCGACTTGAACTGTTAATAGCATCATGAGCCGATTATTTGCGTATTTCCTGTGGCCGTTCATAAATGAAACTTCTCTTTCAACAACATTTAATTATCAGCCAGGTATAACTAGTGGCCTGGGGGTTGTAAAAACAACAAGATTCAGGTGAGCTGTCGGATTATATTGACACATGACATGTTGGGGCCATGTTTACAAGTAATACTACTACTGAAGAAGTTTATTATATTATGTATGTTATGAAAATATAGAAGAGAAGACTGGTTTTGAAAATGCATTTAGACAAACATTTGAAAGTGGTTTAGACTTGTTACAGGCAAATTTAAAAATAAACCTTTCCTAGTTTAAAAATTGATTTACATCTCTAAAATCCCCACTTCTACCTTTTAATCTAGTGCATTCATGGCACTTTCTCTAACTTGTTCATTTACTTTGTTTATGATGATTCTCTCATCTTGTTTTTTTTATTATTATTTGTAATGCTGTCATTTTTACATTTTCTTTTTTTTAAATCCCCCATGGACTTCATTTCAAATTAAACTAGTGAATTAGCCACTGAATTTTTTTCCCCTTTTCCTACATTAAATTCAGCCCTACTTGTATCACTTCATTATCTTCTTACACCAACTATGCTGACTTTTATCTCAGTAAAATCATATATGTTAATACTCTGGCATTTGGCTTATGCATCTCACAAAGTGGCTAATCAAAGCAGCTGAGTTGGGGGACTCACAGGCAACAACCTTCAAAGACTTAATAAAAGGTTTGTTTTAAAATGGAATATTTTTTTCCAATATAAAGTCAAATTCTTTCATCTGCTGCGCTTAAACCTACACATTACTGAGTGTACGGAGGTTGAAGCGAAAAAAATGTGAAAAAATTTAATTACATTTTGTTTTCATTCGTTGTAGCTAACATGGCATTGCTATAACAGTTTAACAGTTGAATGTCAGCTAAAATTGGTTTCTGATTACTGTTCAGAGTGGAGAAATTGCAAAGCCAGATTTAATTCTTTTTCTATTACACACAGTGTAATTATACATCAACATCTTTGCAAATCCCCCAGTGAGAAACAAATGATGTACATAACAGTCCTACTTTGCTGTGATCATATTTTCAGCCGATCTTAGCATATTCTGAGAAACGCTGAGATATCAAGTGGTTTGATTTTACAGTCTCTGCCTTGTTTTAACTCACAAAGTTAAGAATCATCTTCCTCATTGTATGTCTCAGCTTGAAAATCAATTTGATGGTTATAATGAGGCACTTAAAAATACATAAACCTGTGCATTAACAACCAGAATGGATTTATGGTGCTGTCTAAGAACTCAATAAATGCATGGACTTACTGACAGTGTTCCATTTGTTTGTTGGCACTTTATTTGCACAAGGCTAATTGTCTACATGTATTTATGCCTGTAATGTGGCAAATGTTGTTTTCATCACTTGCTCATATGTGTATGTATGTGTTGCTCTAAGAAATGCATTTAATGGACCATGTGAAGCCAGTCTTCTGCACCAGTGAGCTAGGGGCGTCATGTCGTTTGCTGGTAGTTGGACACTAATAAATCGCCAGGTTTATGCTAGTCTAAGATCAACGTCACCCCTTAGGAGAAAGAGGAATAGTGATGATGGAAAGCCTTTAATAGGTTTGGAGATTTCTTTGTGAAAGTTGGGAAATTTGTTATTTTCCGATGCAGCTTAGTAATAAAATTAAATTGTCCAACACTGGTGGTGCTGCAGTGAAACCTCTTAGATATTTTTGAAATGATGATTAACTTTAGGTTCACTTAATTCAAAACATGCAAAGAAAAAATTGAAGTCCTTCAAACATTAAGTAAACATTTCAATATTCTAGTACTTTGTGTGGATTACTGTTTTAATAAAAAGTAATATTGTCATAAATTGTCCAAACAAAGGACAACAAGGCAGCAGTCAGGCAGAATAATGCAAGCCAGGAAAAAGAAGAAGAAGAGACAAAGATAAATAACAATGTTGCTTCAATACTGTCTGAAACCTTTTGACTGATGCAGTCAAATTATAGATTTCAGAATAAAGAAATTGTCTCATTACAAACTACAATTATATAAAAACTTTGCTCAATAAAAAGCATGTCTCCAGTCTGTAATGTTCTTCATCTATTTATTTCTTTATTGCTCCCATCCAATTAAAACTATGATGACGCAGTCATCTGTAATTAAATTTGATGGCAGAAATTGACAGCAAGATGAGGGGTATATTAATAATATCAAATGACATTTTATTTTTCTATACTGTCTAAAAGAATAAATAATGTAAATTTTCTTTTCAGCAAACATTTATAATTTGGGATTTACATGAAAAAGTAAAATACCCAAGCACTCTTCTACAAATGCTATCAATTTTAACATCAATACATCCCTTTAGGCACTGTCGGTAAGCAGTGTTTACGTGCATGAGGTTTGTTCCATTCTTCATGGCATTTTCACAAACAGAAAATAACCACAATATGTTAACACTAATGAATTTGTGTAGCTGTGACTTTCAGTTGGATAAAAAAAAGTGCCAGAAATATATTTTTTATAAGTTAGGCACCTGTGCTGTAAGAATAAAATTAATAAATGAATAGGTAAATACATACCTAATGAGAACACTGTGCAAACATATTTTATTGCATAAACAAACACATTTTTACTTTGCATTTTTTATCCAATAAGGTTTGGAACATTATTCTCCAGCCCTGTCGTCTTTTGGCTTCAAAACTGCTCCCATCAAGATGTGTAAAAACTTACACTGAAGCTTGTAAATGGTTGAGTTTCATTATTCTATGTGCAGGCAATTAAAAGATAAATAAATAAATAAATTATGTCAACTTAATGAGCCCAAAGAGAATCTAAGAGTTTGCTCTAAAAGTGTTGATGGTTTTAGCAATATTGGCACCAAAACTGCTGCGTTAGGACAGGGAAACCCTTATGCTTCAGTTTCCATTACACCCTTTAGCAGCATTAAGTGCGTGTCCGGTTTGGAGTAAAACTGTGCTTTCATTGCTAAAAGAACATTAACTCACACTTATATGCAGTGTGCAGAAACTTTACATTTTGTTTATGCAGCTGCACTGTGTTTCTTGATGTACACCACTGCAGCAGACAGGAGGTTTTTAACTTGACATAAGCATGTTAGCTGTAAACCATGAGCACATGATGGCACAATTTCAAACTAAGTCCAGCAAAAACCTCAGCGATATCCTTAAGCCTCGAACCTGAAAAATTGCATTTGCAAGCACAGACAAAGTTTGGTTACAGTGATCTTGAACTGTATTCATTTATATTTCTTTGAAAAAAGATGGAGGGCTGATGAAGATAACCTTGAACATGACACAGCTCAACATTTAATTAAAAGTAGTATCAGTTTACACCTTTCAAAGTGATTAATGAAAGCTTCGTTAAGTTTGGTTTTTTTGCAGGAATGGTTTTAATGTACAGTTTGGTCAAAAAGTGCGTAATTCAAGTGGACTTTTATAACTGACATAATCGAAATCTCTTTTAATGTCTTTAAAGTTGTATCAAAAACGTACGTAATAGATGAATTCAAATAAAAATAAGGTCAAGATCCATTCTGTTTCAGGAGAGGCAAAAGCAGATTTATTCTAACAATTTTTAAGCATCATAAAGTGAAAATTTACTTGTCAGTGAGGAGTTGCAGCATCCCATCAGTGAGCACCTAAGTTACAGAAAATGCCAGCAAAGAGGGAACTGCTGTTCGGTTCATCAAGTGATCGATGGTGTATGAAACGAGTCCCAGCGAGAAGCGTGACAAACATCAACATTTATACAGGAGGATATTGCAACAAGTGCTTTTAAAAGGGGAAGTACAAGCATGACAATTTTAACCAATCAAAACAAACTATTTTAAAGGGTTTTACTTCAAGACTACTCCTTAAGGGATTTTTTACTTCTATCCAGATTTTTCTTCTAACTTGATTGCCCTCTTAAGGCTTGAAGTTTATTTTGATTTTCCCTTTTCATCAGTACTAGATATTTGTTTTGGTTTCAGTAAGAGTAAGATGTGTCTTACCCCTAAAAAATAAATGTTAAAAATTTCAGTGTGTAGTGTACAGCTCATCCAGGAAGAAAGTTGGGTCAGGTTAAATTATGCATTTTATGGAATAATACTAACATTTTACTTGACTGGAAGTTGCAAGTTGTTTTGGATAAGACATCCTAATAACATGTAATGCAAATATTCATTTATACGTCGGGACAATTATGGGCAGCAAATTCTCATCTTCGTTTTTTTCTTTGGATAAACCAGAATGTCCCGTTTAGACAAAGTATTACTTCTTTGAGGCCAGTCGAACCAGCAACCCATCTGCTCTTTCCCTGAGCCACAGCCACCAAATTGTGTTTAAATCTATGAAACATGTACTAATCATGTCATGACATATTATGAATAAGCTTGGAACAAAACAAAAAATAAATAAATGTATTTTAAAACATAAGTTTAACCAAAAGTGCTTAACAAAGCAAAACAATTTTTTTAATTGGCATTAGGCTTGACATTAAAATAAAGTATAAAATAGAAATGATACTTTTCATTTATTGACAGAAAATGCTAAGTATAATTCGAAATTGATAAAATAGCAATAAAAGCAAGACATTAAAAATAAAACAAAAACATGGACACCTGTGAAGCACAATAAAGGTAAATTGGTAAATTTAACACTTTTTCCACACTCATGTCCTTTAATGAATGATGTAAACGTTTAGTTTCTCACTAAATTATGCCACTGATGCTTGATGCCTGATATGATTTTGATGTTTAACATCTGAGTTCACATTGGCATTATTGATTTGGTCTCAAACACTGCAAGGCGGCACGAGGAATGGTAAATGCATTACTCCTTACTAGACTGTCAAGTTCAAAGCCCATCACACGCAACATTTTTCACACTCTTTTTTTTTTCACACAGCAAATGTGAGAAACTCCCACTGTGATAGTGAGGGGAAAGTGGATAACACCTTGCAGTTACCCACTAAGGCTGTCATTATTTGATTAAATGCAATGTCACTGCATTTTATTTTTTAAAACACTAAATTCATCCACCTAATGATTGTAATTACTATGAGTGACATTTATCATATTGATACCTCACAATTATGATCAGGGCACACATATTTGAAGGACTTAAAGCCCAGTTTCTCCTGCCTTCCTCCCCTTATTTCTCTTTAAAGCTCTTTGAGGTCAGCCAGTCTCACTTCATTTGGCCAAACTAGCTTTTGCCAGTCATAATGCTGAAAAAGTCCCTCTAAATATTTAATTTAGATTCTGAATGGGCACAGACTGGAGACACCAAACTATACCCATATTCATAAAAAAGTTAAAAGTAATTTAGCCAATGGCCAAACCCAGCTGAGCATTAAAACTTGTCATAAATGTAAAAAGTGTTCATAAAATCCACATTTTAAAGTACAAGAACACTACAGTTTTTTATAAAACCTTATTTAAAGTTAAAAGCTCTAATGCAGCATATTGCCAGCATTCTCGCCTAAGGAAAACTAAAAAGTGATTAAAATGAAACAAATATGATTGATTTTTCTACGTAGCCAAAGGAACGAGACCAACCTAATTTTAGATGTTTCTTAGCTCAAGAGTGAATTAGTATTCACATAGGCAAAAATTCATGTCCATGCATGTATGCAAAAGCTCCACAAACACATTGAGAAAATAAATATTACATGAATGTCACATATAATGGTCAAACACTTCCCGTGATTGTTCATCTGCAGCAATGTGACAGAAAGATAAAGAGATGGACCTGTTGGTGCAAATCAACCATGCATGAAGTGTTTACTTGGCTTACCTACAATCCTTGTACTCATCCCTCAATCCTCTCTTATTGCCTTCTTGCGTCATATGCCTTCATTGCTTGAAGTCCTAATTTAAAACCTTGAATTAAACTCCAGGAGAGCAAACCCTCAGCACTTTAATGTGCAGTAGTAAAATAGCTACACTGGCCCCACTTTAATGTGTTCTATCCATTAACTACAGAATACAAATTGGGGAAACTTGGAGATGATTAATATATAAATATATAAAGCAGGATTTGAAGATATAAAGAAGGCCATTTCAAGATGTGAGGGTATGTTTTACAGGCCAGCATCCAAAATAACATTAGTTTCCTTTAAGTTGCCATCCAAGTGAATACCATTTAAAGGGCGTCTGTTACTTTGCTATATTTTATCCTGGCCAGGTTTGATGTGTTGTTCTGCTTGCATTAGGTTTTTTTCTTTTGTGGGTGTGTGTCTGTGTGTGTATGTTGGCCTTACAATAGGGTCATCTCCAAGCTTCCTTTCATCTATTTATTTACTATACCCACCTAATTCAGCTATCCTATTTCTAGCCATCAACAGGCGAGAGGGTAGATACACCCTGAACAGGTCGCCAGTCCATTACAAGCCAGAGATAGAAACAGACAATCATGCACACACACTCATGCCTAAGTGCAGTGCAGAATCTCCAATTAATCGAAAATGCATGTTGTGGACTATAGAAAGAAACATACATTACAGATGTTACATTAGTGTAACAAAACAGGGGTATATGCAACAGCAGATAAAAACTCTGATGAGCATCATGTTTTTTTTTCACAACATGAGAGAAACCTAAGAAAACTAATCAACATACAAAAGAAGCTAGTGTACTTAATGCATCAAAAGGGACCTGGAAGCACCATTAGATCTTTTGTTTTCAAATGTTATCATTTAATTTCATTCTGTTCATAACTGATCTATAAAAAAAGGACAAGTCACCCAGAAAAAAAAAATATCTAAAGTGATTTTAAACTTGCTAGTGTTTTCTTGTTGTTGTCCATTGAGAGCAAAAGTAAAATCTCACACAGTGAAAGAAACTGGCATTTATTCACACACACACACACACACAAGCAATTATTTGACTGCCTGCATAATTACCTGCAATAATTAATTCAACTTAGTACTATTTCTATAAAACATTGTTGGTTGTGCATATTCATGCAAAATAAATAAATAATTAAAGGACAAAATAATCTGTTTGTGGCTTTTCGAATTGAGTTCGAGAAATGCCTGTGGTTTGCAAGTGCAGTGCAGATTCTGGCATCAACTTGGTCTTAACTCCTAAATTATTGTCTTGATCTAAGTCTTGAGACAATCTGGTTTGGGTCATAACCTGTAAAAGTGAAATTAAATGTACATGTTTCACAATCTCAGATTTAATGTAGTGTTTGTGTTTCAAAGGACTAACAAAACATAATGATTACAACATAAACAGACATGTGACATCTACGGGGCACTCAGCAGACGGAGTCTCAAATCACAGTTTCTGAAATAACTCAGGACATCAGTCCCATGCACTGTACTGTACCGCTCCCTTGTTTTCACACCATTTCACCCTCATGCACCTTGTCTCATCAGTGAGGTATTCTCAAAGCATTATTATTGCTGGAGGATCCTGCTGAGGGAAGCACTTGTGACTACAGAGGAAATCCTGTCAGGAAGTGATTATTTAAATCAGTGCATCAATTATTAAGTCTACCTAACGAGGAGTCCTGCTGTTATTGGTGGCAGCAGAATTACTTGAGTGTGATCAGTGAGAGAGACATTTGCAGGAAGCAATTAATTGTCCAAAAGCAGTTCATTTACACATAATTAACATTTGCCACCTGCAGGTCACTATTAGGGTTATAAAGAAGGTAGCATAATCATTACTTGACAAACCTCTGTTTGGGTTTTTAGAAACCAAATGTTCCGTTGATGCTTTTTAATGAGTGAAACCTGAGGCCTTTGAGAAAAGACCCCAGAGTGTGAATGTTGAGACACTTTGGGCTTTTTGAGCTTCATTCACAAAACAAACATAATTAAAACTAAACTAAAAAAAAGAGAGAAGAATTCAAATTTAAAACATCTTCCAATATATTTTATTTACTTCACAAAATTAATGTTTCATTTGAATAAAAAAAAAGTTAATTAAATTTTCTTACTAGGTATCGCACGGCTGTCTGTCAGTTCTCCAAACAATCACTTAAAAAAATAACCTCTGGCTACTTTTTACAAATGTTGTTGCTGCTGGCACATCACATGGAGTTTAAATTGCTTTGTGTTTACCACTCTTTTTTTCCCCAGGTTAACATTGCTCAGTAGGTGCCACTCTTATATAATTACTCAATGGAAAATGGGAGCTGAGTCATAATATTCAAAAACTGAATATTTATATGTATAGCAAATAGTGCATTGCAAAATTAAAAAAGTTATATTAGTTATGTTTGTATTGGTTCTTGATGTTTTGTTTTTTTGTTTGGTCTCTCTCTCTCTGTATGTCCTTCCAGCTTAGAGTGCACTCTGTTTACTGAGGGCATTTAGGCTAGACTTACACTTAAACCAGTCAGATCTCTGCAAGCTCAGGATATTTCAACTGTCAAAAATGTTCCCCTTCTCTGCAGCTGCCAGCTGTCATTTCAGTGCACACCACTTTGGATCAATCATAAGACTTGCTTTGCTTCACATCTCATCTGATCCATCAGTTTTTAAGCAACTTCTTTTCAATCACCAACATCACTGGTGATTGAACTCAACTTGCAATGTTCTGCAGGACATGTGACTACCACCCTGAATATGATCCCTTCTCATATTTTTCCTAGTATTTGAAGGAAATGTTTGATATTAGCCAGTACCTACTGTCTGTTGTCTGCTTAAAATAAATAAAAAACTAAATGTGAACACTCTGGATAAAAAGTTCAAGTTTTCCACGTGTTATGCTTTAGTTGTTTTTTCATGATGACAACTGATTTACTTTAAACTACAGCTTATTGTTCAGAACATTTAGTACTTTATAATTTAGCATAAAAAAACCTCAAGTCTATTTGAGAATAATCTCACGTTTGGTACAATTCTTTGGGATGTTCTCCCTTTCTTCCTAATTGACACGTTCAAGCTGAAAGAGTGTGTGGGAAATGTTGATGTTCAGCTATTTGGGGAATTTCTCAACAGGTACCTTTGGTTTCAGGTCCAAAGCCCGATAGTATGAAAATCTTGGTGCAGAAAGGCTTAAACTTGCATTCTTTTGGCTTCATCCATAGAGCCTTGCAAAGCAATCACAGTAAATATGTTAGACACTGAGGAAAATGCAATCACCTAAAACTTTTGTTGTATCTCTAACTACTGTGATCAGTAATTTTGTTTTTATCTACAATTTGTTAAAACATTTTATTCAGATTTTCTCATCTTTGCACAGATGGGGCACGCTTACACTAAAACTACAGGACCACCTCATATAAATAAGAAAAGAAAAGAAGAAAATCACAATTTAACCCCTGATAGAAGGGATGGTAACTATGATTTGATGTTACCCAGAATGTAACCCTTGATTTGGCCTGTTGCAAGCTGTGAACAAATAGTTTAGTTTTTGTTTTATTGCATGAGATGATTTGCTTTTCATTGCTCTCAGTCATTAAAATGTCTTTAGAGAATTCTCAGTAGGCTGTCATCTTCCTTTTAGGAAGGGAATACTAGCTTTTTAACCACAAACCCTTAAGGTTTGAGAATCTCTTATCTACATACAAAAACTGCCCTCTAAATCTCATCCTAATGTTTCCTTGTAGAAATGCACTTCATTCCCGATTATTTACCTGATGTGGGTTGGACTTCAGATATTAGTGGTATCAAGTATTTTAGGATGATGTAGGCTAGTGTACTTTTAGGTAGTACTGTCATAATTTCCTTTTTTGGGGTCTACAAATAATAACCTTATAGTCTTATTTCTTTTTTAATGACTTAAGACACCCATATGTGAGACCTTACAGGGATAGGTCTTCTGAATTCAAAAGGAGTTGCTGTAACACTCAAAATAAATCTGAATTCTTAGATTGTTGGGTTTTAGTAACGAATGAACACAAATGCTTATTTTTGCTATAACAGAAAATCTTGTGAAGGCAGGTTTATTTTAGGACTGAGAGTACATAAACCCATTTCTCCTTTTTTTCTTGAACAAGGTTTCACTGTTTTCTTTTATCAGTGAAGTTTCCCATCTTCTGTCATTTCCCAATGCTTTATACACCCTTACTCAGCAGATAAAAGATGACTTCTTTTGTGAATAAAACACAAATCTTTGTAAACATGCTGACCGTGACACCTGCAACCATGTTGGAAATCTGTACTACAAGCTGTATTACTGGAAAAAAGCTGAACAGTGAAATGGTGGTAATCAAATGTCAGAGAAAGCATCTAACGCAGCACATGTCTAATTTAAAACCAGCTCCACTTTCTTCCTTTTTTATCCTCCTAAACCCTAACCAGATTTGTTCCGTCTTTGATTCCAGTTGTGGAAAACTTCTCCTACCTCAGCTGTCAAACTGCACTCTATGGACTAAGTCTGCATATATCTTTAACACACACACCCACATACTCAGTTTAAGTTTTAGACAGATCAAATCTCAATTACTTTTTTCACACAGTCAAGAGGAGTGAGGGGTTTTAAGGAGATGGGGTTGGACAGGAAAAGGAGAGTGAGAGAGAGATGAAAAAAAGAGCCTTATCCCAGACTGATAGCTGCTAATAAAGTTTGATTATGACTGACAAGGCACTTTGGCTTTCTAACTGACACTCTTAATAGCTTGAGAGCCCAGATGGTGAAAGGGAGGGGACAGTCTTTTTTTTCTACTGGTTCAGCAGGGATGGGATAGCAGAATATCACTTTCTAATTTAAGGAAAAAAAATGAGAGCAAGAAGAAATTTAAATCAAACTCCAGTCATCACCTCTGCAGTGGCTAATTTATTATCATTGCTAAGATCATAAACTTTGACACCACACTGCTAAAACATTATTTAAAGCATAATCAGCAATTAATCCAAAACTTTTAGATAGCTGTAATAATATCAGTGTTTTGTCCTGTGCAGTAATTATTTAAAAAATACAGTTAAAGCTGAAATGTGGTCTTTTAAGATAAGGGATTTGTGAACTTTCTCCATCACACACACACACACAGATACATCTCAGATTATTCTTCCCCCACAACCACATGCATATTGGCTGAATATTTACATTAGTATAAGGATAAAGAAAATCAATTCCATTTACACACAAAAAAGAAACATGTTCACTGACACATGGACAAGTGCCTATTGACTTCCCTCAACCCAGAAAGGAAGAAAAAATGGATGGACTGAAACTGCTTAGGTAATACAAAAAAAAAACTCTATTACAAATATCACTTTTTTGAAATGCTTAACATACAGATGCAAGCTACACTTGACCAATCAAGACATCTCAGATGTGAGAGAAAGCCAAATCTTGCCAAATGATACATTTTTGCTTATTTTGATTAAAATATACAACATGAGGTCCTTGATGAGGGCTTACAGCTAAACATTTCCAGATGTGAGGAAAGTCAGCTGATGAAGCTAACAGGATTCTTAATCACTGTTTCTGATTCTGAAGTGATTGGATTAAAGTCTTAGTGAGGAAACACTCACAAAAAAAACTCTGCTTGACAATTGATGTGCATTTTGTCAAAGAAGGTCTGCATTGTTTATCTCTGAGGATTTACCAATCCCCTTAACACTATGTCTTGTAAAGCAGGCACAGAAAATTAGTGACTGGTCTCCACATGACAAAATCCCAAAGGACAAAGACTAATTTGATTGAGGTACGCAAGCAAAAAGGTCAGAGTCGCAATCAACACTCAGGAACTTTATGTTAAATTTAGATGTAAAATGTCATCCCCAGCATTGCACTTTGGTGGACAAAAATTTGCTGGAAAGCTTTTGTTGCAGAGGAATCAGCTGTAAATAGCAGCACAACAGTAGCGTAAGTGTGCATCATTATATTGTTGTCAGCTTGAATAGCTTTATCTTCACTTCTCCGGTCTCTTGACTCCTCCGCTCCATGTGTGTCTGCTCCACTCCACACTCCACGCAGCAGAGCAAATTATGCCTTTTAAACCAATATGAGTGTTCATGTAGATGTTTTAAATGGAATACATCTGCCAAAACAAAGTGATCAAATTCTTTCAGATTCCAAGTAGCAGTGTGTTTGCTCAGTGCTCCTAAAAGTAGAGATACATTTGTTACCAATTACTGCCTCCCAGCATGACAACTGTGTCATCTTTTACAATATAAGAAGTCATTACCTTTTATCCTACAGACTGGAGTGGACCACTTTTTAATAAGATGTAAAATTCCTTTTGACCAGTGCTACACAATGAGGGGAAAACTGAGCTGCCAGCCGCAGTGCAGACCACTAACAAAATCAGACTGATCCTATCATTTTCAGTACCTCTGTGTGAAATGCTGCAGTTTGTGTTTTATTAAAGCAAAATGTTAGCTGTGCCCACTCATACTGCAGCACACTCAGTGAAAATCTGAGTGTTCACCTAAATGTTTCGTTTACATCCGCTAGTCAGAGCTGGAGCTCTTGATGCTGAGTCACTGACTCAGTGCTGAATGCCAATTGTAACCAGCCCAATTACAGTTAAAAGCCAGATTATAGTGCTTTCTAATTCTTTTTTTTCTTCTTCTTCCATTGTTAAAGTGCTTTTACAGTGTATGAGAGGAGCTGATGAGACACAGAACACCAGTGGAACAGGAAAAGGCGACTGTCGTGCAAACTCAAAAACATGTTAATGAATACACATTATTAGAAACTTTGCTATGGCTGCTTGAAAAAAAGAGATATTAACATCTTGCAAGACCAACTTTCTGTTTGCAGGTAAAGTTTACCTCTAAAACACCCCGTCTCTTTTGTGTTGTTTCAGGTTCAGAAATGGTGGAGGCTCAGTGTCAGCGGTTTGAGGTGAGGAGCACTGATGGTGAGAGGGTACTCTTCTCTGCAGATGAAGAAGAGATCAGCATCGGAACTGAGAAGCTCAAAGTTACAGGTGGGGTTATGCATAAAAGAGTACTGCATACCTGTGTTAGTTTAGGTACAACTGTTCATTTTAACATCATACTTTATTACTTTGACAAGAAGCAGTGACATGACTAAAACTAAATAATATTATTTCAGTTAATGTTTACTGCATGCACACCAAGAAGTGCATTATAAATATGATGACAATGCTTTTTTGTTTTAATTGCGAATAAAAAGTCAATATCTAACATACTAATATACGCACATATACACAGTGCATGCTGAACATTGTATTATGGTAAAACTAAAATAATGCACCAAGATCATTTCCCATATTCTACAGATATAAATCACACTAAACCACAAATTGAACAGATTACCTCATTCATTTTTCAAATTTATGAGTCACTGAGGAGATTTATTGTTTTTGTAAAGGGGCAGAAACCGATGGATAAACAGTGAGCTAATATACCACAGTCATGTAAAATGTTCAGTTCCTCCTCAGTTTTATATATTGTATGCTCAAAATTTTTTGACGACAAAGCAAAAACACAGTTTTTTTTATGAGTCATTAAAAATAAAAACTGAAAGAGTTTTATAAGTCCTATCGCTTTTACTTAGTAGTAACAGAACGGTATATGACAGAAGCATCTTTAGTTGTCCTACAGGTTTAGCACAGTTTTGGTGGAAAGTTTCTCTTTTTGTTGGCTGAATCATTAAAGATTAAGCAGATTAAACGTGTAGCATTAGTGCACAGGTTTAACCGGGGGTTCTGGATTGCTTTCACATTTGCTGCTTGGTTTACCCAGCGTTTTTTTTTTTTTTTTGCTGAGTTATCTCTTGAAGTTGAATCTTCGGCTGTGTGTTTTGTGTTATCTTTTTGAGATATAAATTCTCTGCTTCAGCTTAAAATGCAGAGAAAGATTTCACCTCTTTTCCTCTCATGGTCTGAGACTCAGCCAGGTACAATTTTGCAAAGTTCTGGCAAACTGTCCTGAACCTTTTTAGAAAAATGTTTCCTGTCTGATCATTCTACCATGAAAGCATAATGTGTGCAGTGCTGCACCAGCTTTTGACATTCTGGAAGGTTCTCTAAATTTCAAAAGAACACTGGTTCTCAGTTATAACTGTTGTTTTTTTCTGTTTTGGGGACCTTTAAAAGAAAAACTAAGTCATTACTAGTTCTTAATTACCTCCCCCAAGGAGGTTATGTTTTCAGTAGTGTAAGACTGTTAGCAAAATTACTTAAAGACTTATAAACAGGTTTTGATGAATTGTTCAGGGAATGTTTGAGGTATCACAAAAAACAAGTAATTAAATTTGAAGGTGATAAAAAAATCAATCTGGGTCTTACAATTTTTTAAAGACCTTATGGCCTTAGTGGAGGTTTGCCCTCTCCGAGCGCTTCTAGTTATTCATTTACACAACTTTTCACCTCCAATCTGTTTTTTTTTTCAGGCTGGGGAACTAAATAAGTCAATAAATAGTTGTCCATTTCAGAATGATTGAAATCATTGTCCTTGTGAACACTTCTTACTGCTGTAAAAATTTTTTTCAATCTTCAACCAGATCTGTCTTCACACACAGAGTGCTGTCGTGTAAATCTGTAAACAATTTTCCAAGGCTCATGGCATGCTGTTCACTCCTATTAGGTGTCAGCATGTCCTAAATTTGCTCTACAAAGCATTTTAAGCACAGATGGACTGAAATTAAATTATAGAAGTATTTTAAAGACATCTTACAGACAAATAGTTAATCAAAAAACAAGGCACTGTAAAACATTTGGAATGGGAGATTTTTTAAAGAAATTCATGCAACTTCAAAACATACTTTCTTTATAAATGTGAAATACGGAAAGTAGACTGAGGTACGAGGATGCTAATTTACTTTGAGATGAAGGAACTTATGGAAAACATTGAAAGATCTTTTTTTTATTATTGATTGAAGAAACACTCAAAGAATATTTACATTTACTGTGAGCCATGCTGAGTGCAGCCAGTCAAGATATAGGTCAGCAAGCAGAGCAGGCTTTTTCCTGTCTGCACTTTTCTGTTTCCATATGTATTTTATGTTATTATTGATGAATCTTTAAAAACGTGCATTCATGTGAGCCTTTTAAATTCAACTTTCAAGGTGAAGTGTTAACTACACATGGATATACTTAGATACTGCTTTAGGCAATTTGGGAGATTTGTCCATTAAAGGCACTCTGTGGGAATGAGGTCAAAAAGGTGACTGTTTCCTTTTTTGTCCTCCACTGTGGAGGAAAGAAAATAGAGTGTGACTCGTGGAGAAAGTCAAAATATGAACAGATCCATTTAGCCCATGCACTGATGTCTGCTGGAGTCATGCCATGCTTCTGTTAAAATCTAAATTAATGACATTAGCACATGATTCCTGTGACTGAAACTAGATGCCAAGTGTGTTGGTTTCAGTTCAGTGACTTTGCTTAGAAAACACTTCATGGGACACTGTGCACTAAGACAGGTGCCACACAACTGAGGATGACAAGCTCATAAACATTTCATGTAATCAACAGAGTAGCAATGAAACCCAAAAGCAAGCTGAGAAAAAAATGCCATATTGTCAGAAAGATTAACAGCATTGTGTAGGACTGAATTAAACAACAGAACTTAAAAAGGTCCACTTTAATTTTCATTATTGTTTTCACAAAGTGGAGCTTTCAAGGACACCCTTGAATCTTCTAGAAAACAAAATTGGCAGCTGCTGTTTCAGTTTTGAACAACATCTCAGTCGTCTTGTTATCTATGGGCCTGCCAGCAAATAACATTGCCTCATGCAGTATTAAATTTGTACTGGTGCTGAGCTTTCAATATAGCCTGTATCGTCTCAGCGAGAGCTGGTGCCAAGCATCTGTTCACAGCTGCAGAGGTAGCTGCTGGACACGGGGGGCTAAGTACGTCATTATATCAGAGCCAACCTTTACATTTCAGTCGGAAATGCGTTTTGGAAAAAAGAGAATGCAGTCTGGGTGACATTTTTATGCATTCATCACAAAAAGAGAAATCTTTGCTTTTACTTTTTGGATTTCATTGAATATTTAAGATACTGTATATCAGCACTGACAGTAATAACTTGTGTAAAGAACTTGCCTTTTCCACATTTTATGCAGCTTCTAAAGTTATTTCTACATCCTGCTTTAGCGTTAGCACAAAATGCAAATACTTTCTATGGTATATTCAAGATCTGAGCTCTGTGTGAAACACTTTTAATGTCTGCCAAGATTGTGCCGCATTTAACACTACAGATTATTTTGTTCTCTTTTCTTCTTTTATTCCGCTAACAGGGAGTGAAGGAGTGGTGTTCAGCCATTCAGTAGAGACTTCACATGTAAGGGCAGAACCTTTCCAAGATCTAAAGTAAGTACTTTAAACAACTGTCTTCTGTCTCAGCATTGTAGGTGAAAAAACTTAAGCGGCTTAGTCAGATAATGGCCAGTTCTATAGACCGCAAGCTAATGACTTGTAATGAGCCCACGGCAGAAAGACATGTGGTGTTGACTGGCAGTCTGACAGGCCTGACAGAAGGTAACAAAAGCTGCCGTGTACAAGGGTCGGACTGTCACCAAATGGTGCCTTCCACTGAAACATGCTCTGAACACGCTGTACAGGATAGATAAGCTGCAATATGCTTAGATTTTAACTGCTTTTTATTCCATTTAAAAACAACAATTTTGCAGCACTAATACACACCGAGGTGAAGACACGATTGGTTTGATGATCACCATGTCACCAAAATTTCATGACAGCAGATGTTCAGTCATAAAATCACTGGAATGTTAGTAATTATGTACCTATAGTATATCAAAGCAAAACATTGTCATGTTAAAAAAAAAACATGAAGAGCACAGAAAGTACAATGACAAACCTCAGGTTATGACAGTAACTAATTACTGTCATTTAAACACAGTTAATGTCAACATAACATATAACAGTTGCCTGTCTTAAGCCATACTTACATTAGTTTAAGTTGGTACTGCTACTAAAACAATAAACAATAATAATCAATACAATTTTTTTATAAAAACGGCTTTACAATTCTTGGAAGGAGTTACTGTTTTCATAAATGTATACAGAGATACACTTGCTATTAACATGTTGAGGTATTTGTTTGACAAACCAGACAATTCAGTTTGAATATGGTGTTTTTATTAAAATATTGAAAAATATTTTATTTATTTTTTTAGGTATTAATTCTCCATGTAAAGAATTGCACTCTTTTTGTCATGATGTTGTATTAAAGACTAACTGCAGACTAGGGCACATGTGATTTACTGAAACTTAGCTTTTAATAAACAAAACAGCATAAAAAAAAAATCATACATAGCAGGGGGATACAGAGCCAGCTGCATGGCAAACTGAAAGAACACAAGGAAAAACCATCAAGGAACTAAAGCACACAAGTAGTAGGATCTCACGACTAAGTGGAGAAAACAAGGAGTGGAAATATACGAGGAGGGATGATTACTCAGGGACTGCAGCTGGACTGATTGACAAAATGAGGGACAGGTAAGTAATGAGCTGGAGCCAGGAAGAACAGGGAAAACAATGGTGGATAACTGGAAAATTAAATGAATCTAGAATACAATGACACTCAGTAACAAAAGCAATGAAAAAAATGAGTAGATATAATAAAACAGAAAACACCTTGAACATAAAGAATGAGGAACCAAAACCCTACAGACAACCTACAACCCTGATACCTTTACTAAATTATTGTTGGATCAAATGTGTCGTCTTTTTAAAGTTGTACATGACTACGATCTTATGTTGGGTCTTTGATGTGTCATAAAACATACCTACTTATAACGTCAGTCTGTGAAAAGTTGTTACAGCACCTAAAACCCACCAGAAGCTGCCAGAATGGGACACAGATTTCTTTGAAAATGCAGCAGGACCCTGTTAAAATTTAGTGGCAACCTTGTTTGGGCTTTGGCAGGAATAAAATATTGTGGCTTCCAGCAAGAACGCAAAGAGGTTAGGAAAAAAAGAAAAAATGATGGAGGCAGGGAGAAGCTACAAAAAAAACTTGACAAATTTTTAAACGACTGGAATTCTAAATATTTACATTTTTTGAAGTGGGGAGAGAAGCAGAGAGAATGGGCAAAGGAGACAGAAAAGAAGGCACAGAGAAATACAGAAGAAAGAGATGGGACTGAGTAAAGGTTGATGATGTAGACTTAAGGAAAGAGGGGCAAAGACACCAAGAAGGGGGTAGAGTTTTAAAGGATGGGTTGGAGGTAACAACAGAATAAATGAAACAAATTCATTTAGGGATTCTGAGCAGCAGCAGCTAATGAGACACAGGAAACAGGAAAACATTCAGGGCAACTAAAATAAATACAGTTACTGTTTTTGAGACAATCATGTATTTCAAAGTCTTCTGAATGGCTCTTTAACTAAAAAAAATTGTTTGATTTCTGTGTTTTTTGTTGACTGGGAGAAACAATATTTTAGTAGGATGATAAAAACACATTGCATGTTCTCATAAGTGGTTAGCTTTGATTTTGTCCTCATCAATTGTGCATTTATTACAGAGCCTGCCATGAATCATGGGTAGAAATAAAATTTGACGTTGTGAGAATATGCTTCCTCAGTTTAGGAAATTGTCTGCACAGATTTGCAATTTGTTCCTTTAGTTTATAAAGCAGTGGGCACAAATTTACAAACCACTCCTTCAGCTTTGAAAACTGTATGTACTGATTTCCAATAACGTGTGCCGAGGTGTTGTGTTTACCTTTGTTGTCAGTACAGACAGGGAAATAAAAGGAAACAACAGTGGAGGTGAGATGAGGGTTTATGACAATTATGAATCAGATATTAAAAAAATTCCAGTGTGTATAATTTTAGCAATTTTTTTGTAGTTATAGCCAACATTTAAGCAGTTTGGGGTGTAACTTGTTTTGATTTAAACTTGTCTGTAATGTACTGTCTACTTTTCTGCAGTTGACAGGAAGTGATGCTTGTAATCTTAGTGGTTTGATGGCTTGTGTAGAAGTTAGTGATCCTGGAAGAAAGGATTTGTTCAAAATTTCCAACGTGACTGATCCCAAGCAATGATCTATTGGGTGATCTCAAACGGAATGATGTCAAATCTGTGCCCACAGGAACAAATTTTAAATAGGTGTGCACAAGGGTCTAGTATTTTATGACTTAATTTTTTTTTTTTCTACCCTTGAGCCCTGGTGGGCATCGTAATTTGTTATGGTAATGTTAAAACATTTACTCTGCCTCTGCACACTGTCTATTTAGCTTTTTTTTTTCACTGTTTTCACTCTAATTTCAGCACACTCAGATATTAATTTATTACAAGAACTATCTGGACCAAAGATCTGTGTTTGCACTTGCTCCATTGTTTTTACACCATTTTAAATATTCCCAGTTATTTGAACAAAGCAAGCTCTATGTTTTTCAATGTGATGCAACAAAAAGGTAAGACTGGGGGCTTGTACATGTATGTAGTGATTCTATTTTGTTCTTGAGTTTCATATTTATGCATACTTTTTTTCCCCCCAATTGAGTTAGTTTTACTTCTTACTGATTGTAAAAACAAACTTTCAAAAGAACAAAAAATCAAAAGTGTGTCATAGACAAAAATAACTCCGGTAAAAGAGTCCTATTTAAATTTGTTAACCACAGAGGAATGGTCCAAAATGATTGAAAGAATAACTGAGAGAATATCATATATGTGCTCATGGATGACAAGTGACAAGAGAGCAGTTTTTAAAGTAGGTGCACTTAAAAAAGTTTGATGATTTGACAGAAACCAAGAAGTGATGGAAGTAGCTGCGCGCCAAAGTTGGGGTGGAAAGATGAAGAGAAACAGTGAAGCAAGAGCGTTGGGTTAATATATGAGTCTACAGGAAAGCAAGGTGATGAAACCTGTGGTAAAGTTCTCCAGTGAAGAAGAAGGAAGAAAATCCCTTGACTAACTTCTTTTGGTTTAAAAACCAAAAGAGAAAATCCAAATATTTAGGTTGGTTTTTTTTTGTTTGTTTTATTTTTTACTTTTTTTTAGATACTATGTTATTGTATCACAAGCCTATAGAGCAGCAATAAACACATTCTGAAATAATATTGCTTTTAAAACCAGCCTTATTTGAACCGATCCCGGTTGTGAGTACAAGTAAAACTGCAATTCCATCACTCAACATTGTCCATATATAAAAATATAAAATCTTCTGAGTTTGTTGAATTTCAGCTGTTTGTGCATGAGATCTTTCTAGCATTGTTTATATATCGAAAAGGCTGAATATGCGTTTTAAATATATTGCATGTTCTGTAGATTTTTGCCTAGGTCTCTCTTGCAAATGAGATCTTGATCTCAGTGGGGTTTTAAATCTGGTTAAATAAAGGAAATAAATGAATATTTGTAATTTATTTTTGCTACAACAGCTTAAGCAGATATACAGGTGAGAATAGTTTAACAGAATGGTTGTACTGTAAAAACATGAATGTTGTTTCTAGACTCGAAAATTAGTCAAGTTGCATAAAACTTGGAGTCTTTCTTGTGGTCAGCAGGGGCTAGTCTTGGAATTGGAAGTTTGTATAAAAGCGAATATAGGCTTAAATGCTTGTTTAGTGTCTTCTAATGCATAACAGTTTTGTCAAAAATAAATGTAACACATAAAAACAATAAGGTGATGTAAACTACATCTCTATGGAAGGATGTTGATGTGATTGAGAAGCCAAAACGCAAAGTGTGCATGCAGTCATTCTCATAACTACCTCAAACTTATCCTACATAATGCTAACAACAGTTTGTACATCTCAAAGACAGGAAGGAATTTAAATAAAATGAGAACACTCAAAAAGATACATAGAAAGATAACATTTTGTTAGAAGATGTAAAATGTTATAAAAGCATCAACTGACTGAAGCAAATATTGAATAAGCACCTTTTTAGAGGTAGAGTACATCTCCCAGACCTTTTTCTCTTCCTTTTTTTCCTCTGATTATTTTGAAAAGTTGACTCTTTATGCAGTGAAGGTAAATGGGACATGTAATGAGTGGACTGAAATCCGTTTAAAACTAATGATCTGTCCTGCAGGTTATCAGGAGCAAAGGGAAGAGGATAATAAGGAAACCCAGAAAGATGAGTTGAATAAATAAAGTTCAGATCGAGAAAGTGTTTTAAAACAAGATATTGTACCTCAAGTTATCAGATATATGATTGTATTTTTAAAATGTTTTTGTGACCACTTATTTGAGAGAAAGTTGAGCTAAGTTTATGTCATTATTGCTTGAATAGAAGGAAACTGAAATTCCCTATCTTTGTTCTTAAAGTCATTTAGTTTTTATCCAAAATACTTTTATTTTCATCTGTGGAGGTTTTCCCTTACTGCCCAACCAATCAAAAGTTCTCAACATGTTTAAAGCACAGTTTGAGTGTAGAAAAGTCAAAGCTGAGTTTTAGATGATGTTATGGAAATTATCTTTTCAGTGTTGCCGTTTTTTTTTTTCATTTCACATAAACAGCTTTCCTCACTCTCCTCTGAAACCAGCTGTCTTCTTCATCCTGAATGTGTACAATTCTGCCTGAAAAATAGTGTCACTCATCGTTAAGATGGAGGTGGTCAACTGACTCTTGACTTAAGAAGGTGGCTCCTCTGTGCTTACACTATGTTCTTCTGAAGTGGTTGTTTAGTTTTGTCTGTGTGCTCCTCGCTGCACCGGACAGCATACAAAACACCGCAGAGCTCATGTTTGGATGTTTTATCCTTAGGGTGAACCAGGCTCTGTCTGAGGAAGTGGTTAGGTTTGAAGTGCGCCGTCTTTGTTGACAATTCTTCCAAGTTTCTCAGACACTCCTGTCATATTTGGAACAAGAATATTTTTATACCTGTTCTTTTCCTTTGAAGAAGAAAAGAAGAAACTACATGGTTTTGGGTTTTTTTTCAATTTTTTTTTTGTCCACAGATTTTTTTTAAGTGTGCTTGTGGTTTTTTTTTCTTTTGTTTTCTGTCTTTTTGAGGATATTCTCACCCCAAAAGGGTAAAGTCTTAAAGATGGCCTGTTTGAGAGCAGGTTTTGATCTGTGTGTGTAGTTTTTATGTATAGCATAATGTTAAGACTTTCACCATCTAAAATATGCAAAAGTACCTCCAACTTGTCAGCTTGTTATACTATGCTTCCTCTCTAGTGAGCCTAATTTTGTTCCCAACTGATTTAATGTGTTTGATGAAGGCCTCTACTTCTGCTGGAGAGACAGATTTTCCTTTAGTGTATCCCTGGGACCAAACACAGAACAAGAGTTATCACTGGTGAAAAATGGACTTTATGGGATGTTGAATCTGTGAGCAATCACTTGACAAATTAGAGAATAAAGGACAACTGTAAGTCTGCAGTCCAACCTCACAATCTAAATAAAAAAAAATAATAAATGTTTGTAAGCTTTAGGTCAAAGAATGTGCCAGTCGCGGTGACCAGAATAAGAGCCTAGATAGATTTTCATCAGTTTTTAAATGCCTCAGGACTTTTACAGTCATAGTAGATGTGGCTGGAGCTAATGAGAGATAACTTTGCCAACACACAGAGCCAGAAGTGGAGCATGCTTCTAATACTCGCAGCAAATGCTTGGCTCAGAGTAAAAACTCAAGGAAAGCCTTGCAGTGTGCTTTTTTTACAGCACCTGGTGTGATCATGACAGCAGGCCATGTTCTCACTCTTGTTCTCTTCATCCTAATGCTTTTAAAAACATTGAGCGAGGCCACAAGGCACGAAGAGAGCAATTAAAGGCTTAACATTTGTTGAGAAATACACACCACCCTCTGCCTTTTATACCAGATCATCTTATAATAAGAAGGGACTGAGTTACATGCCTTTTGGACAAATCTTAAAATCACATTATTCACAATCTAATGTGATATTATTAAATCTTGCAAAATGTGTTTGTGCTTAGAGTGGCTGTTGTAGATTACTCTGAGCTTCTAACACACCAGGTTTTGATTCAATATCTGTAAAACTGATTGAGTTGTACCCATTTTTGTGCTTACTAAGCTTGCTTAGCTATGACAGACATCTTAAAATGGATTGACTCCACATATGGTCACACATGGTCAAAAACATTATCACCCATTTGCCTTTGATGGCAGGCGATAAAGAAAGGCAGGTTGACAGCTTATGTCTTCTTAGAAAGAAACAACAAACAAAAAAGCAATGTTCTGTGGAAAAAGTTTCATGAGAACATTTTACTGAAGAGAACATGTTGATTGGGTTGTTGAACTTTTTAAATATGTACAAATAGGTTTCTAGACTTGTACAATTTGTTAAAAGAAGCAAAAGTCAATGTGATTAAACTGCTTTATATTATTTATGCAACATGTGGCTGAAGGAATAATGTAACTACAAAAAACCACAACAATGTGAATGTTGTCTTTAATAATAACCATTCCAGTCATTCAATTTTGTGTAAATGAATGATCACATTGTCTCTTGATAAACTTATCTGTTTGTTTTTCTAGTAAATTTTAAAAGGACTTTAGCAAAAGTAAGCATGTCATATATTTGCATATATTCAGATGTATTGTTTTATTGCAAGCTTCACTGATATTTAACTAAAATGGTTTTGATTTAAATCACTTGTCAATATTTATAAGATTTTATGTAGTTGTCTCTGCAGCTTTTCTCAAGATTGTATATTTTTTGTCTTGGTTCATAAGAAGAATACACAGTTTCAGTAAATTACCTTCTCACATCACTACACATTTGACTATATGTTCAAACATTATCTTATTATGTTACTTTACATCAAAAGTAGGCCTTTCTGTAAAACAAAACAAACAATGTTTTGATGGAGGATTTGATAAAAAGAGCAAAAGAGAATTTAAAGTAATCCACACTAAAAAATGTTAGTTCTCAATTGAGCCAAGATTGTAAAAAAAAAACAACTTTTCTCTGTGCCAATTGTGAATAAAGACCCAACATGCTTCTTTAGAGCTTTGGTTGTCCTGAATGAACCTTGATCAAATCTGACCATCAATTAAGACTGAAAACCTTTTCACACACATGGTGCGCTTTGAATGAATCAAAGACAAATCAAGCCATAAACAGACTTTCAAATTTATTGCTTCTCATTTTGGAGACAGCGCAGAACTCTGATTGGTAGATGGTTCTTTGTGTGTGACCAGTTTTTTTTTTATGTTTTTGGATCTTGGAAAACATTCTAATTTTCTTAAAAATTGGCTTCTTAAAAAGGTGTTTAGCTGTTTTTAAATCTAATTTTTGTGTGAAGTTTCTAATCTCTGAGGATTTTCCTAACTTCATCTGTTAAATTCTGATATTTTAGAACATAAAAGGAGCTAAAAATAACATCAAAAACAAGTTTGTGGAGTTTCACGCATGATGATTTTATAACAGTGACTTCCTACTTAAACGTTCAGTATTATCTGACTGGTTACATGGCAGAAATGAACTCTTCTTGAGTCAAAATACCCTTGTTCTTATCCAGTCTTTCATCTTTTTATCCCTCCCTGTTTGCTGTCCTCTCTTCTGTCCATGGCCTGGGGTCAGATCTCTTTGGGGAGAGTTAGCCCTCAGTCAGACAAGACCATCATTGACCTCTCACTGTTCATCTTCTCAATATCCATTACATATATTTTGATGTATTTACTTATCCTTCCATCTGAGAAAAGGGAAAAGTGGACTGGAGAAGAACCCAAAGCCTTTTTTAGACTCGGGGGCATGGGAAAGGATTTTATTTGAATCGATTGTTTAGGTTGGGTTGGGAAAAAAGGAGAGCTTGCAGTTTAAATTAGGCTTGGGGCAAGTCCTCGGATACAGTCCCAGATAAAATTATTTTAAGAGAACACTGACTCACCCGCTAAAACTCAACAGCTGCAAATCATTAAAATTTAAATATACAGATTTTACACTTTTAAATGTCACCTATAAAGGGACAGACATTTTTCCAGCCTTGATTCAGGCGAACTGATCCTTGCTGTTAAATTCTTAAATTGGTCTTTGAGGTGTAAAATAGCTTCTGTTTAAAATGGATCATGAGAACCAGTGCTGAAATTTTAAGAGCACTTTCTTCCTTTGTTCTTCAAACCTTTTCCTTCATCTTAACTTTTTTACATATTATAATAGTTTTTTTCTCTTTTTTTTCCCCTTCAGAGCATATAGTTGGGCGTCTAAAGTCACCAATTCTAACACTTTTTGTGCCTCTAATATTTGGAAATATCCTGCTTTGTGAATGAGTCAAATTACTGAGACGTATGCCACTTATGGAGCTCAGAATTTTAGGTCTTCTTAATTTTAGTTTGAAGTAGTTTTTAATTTATTCCACATAGGAAGTGAAAGTTCAAACAATTTTCCGAACTGCAACTTGTTTGATTTTGCTAAACAAATTATCACACTTTTATTAAACTTCCTAAAGTAGTCATGCAATTGTTTTGTTGTAAAACATTGTTTTCTCTTTGCTGAATCCTCATGCACATTTTGTTTTGAAGCTTTTGTAAAGTGTTAAGCTTAATATGATGAATTCCTAAAAGATTGGGCTTAGTTGGGATTGCATAACACTCACTTCAGTAGAGTGCTGTATTGAGACTAAAGTGCATTGCAAACATGTTTAACAAAAATAATACACTGCTCTGAACCTTCAAATGAGAAAAGTGCACTCAATGTAACTCATTAAATGGAGGATCAGATTCTAAGACAGAAATAGCAGCTCTGAATGAGTCTCTTTGAAGAAAACAAGACAAAACCAGACTGGCTTTCAGCAAGTTTTCATGTACGCAGAAGGAGAAGCTTATGTAAGATGGCAAACTATGTCACCTACCACAAACAACTAACAGATGAGGCCCACTACTGTCTAAACATTTGAACATTATTAACATTTAAATTTGGACAAAGTGTTTTTGAACTGTGTTGTTGAAAACAGTTTATTACTGTATAGTTGCTTGCTGATTTTTTATTTATTTATTTTTTATGCATAGAGACCATTTGTCAGCTTATTGTCAGTAAGAAAATAATATAATGTTCTGTTGGTTTAAAGCATCCATCCTTTGTGTTTTTCATACAACTGTGATACAGATTGTAGTTTAAACTTCTTTTACTGCTGCTTCTGCTTTCTTTAACATATGTCCTGAAATGTTGAAAATCTGTTGTCTTGTAATGCTGACTAGTACTTATTCAACATACTGACAGCTATCAAATGCTGGATTTTGTTACAAGCAGGGTGAGCCAAAAGCTTTAAGCCTCTTCAAAAAGTTCTGGCTTTAAGATATGATGTCCTTTGAATCTTGGATGCACTTTCCTTTTCCCTGTTACAAAAAGGACAATTAGTCCTGCCCTGTTTCATCTCATATTGACTGGACACACAGGGAAATCATTGAGAACAAAGGGAGTGAGGGAAAGCATGCCAAATAAAAGTAAGCTTGGTTATGGGAACAATCCATAGTGTATCTAAAGTCAGTGTGTGTTTCTCTGTGTTACTTTGTCATTTCATAAAAAAGTAAGCAGTGCATTTTCATCAAAAAAATATGACACTTGAAATAAGTGTCACAAATTTCAAAGAGACAATCTGATGTGATAATAACAGGGCTAGTGGAAATGTACTGATCCAAGTTCTCATTTCATATTAGTTACCAATATAGATTATTTAAGAAAATGGACATATAGAGAGGTGTGCCATTTGCTGGAATTGGTGCCACTTTGAAGTTCAGAGTAGCAATATTTGGTAATCACAGTATTTACCTTTCAGAGCTAGTTTTGCTATATTTTTATATCCAGGAAACATGCTCCCTGACAAACTCTCAAGCAGACTCCCTGAAAAGAAGTGAATGCAGCTCCATCCATGGTGGAGGCGTCTGGCTTTGACGCAACAAAACTACCAAAAATTAAAATGTGAAAAGTGAATCATAGGTAAAACATCTGAAGTTGTTCCCTGAGGGCACAAACTTAATTTTAAGTACTTTGATTATCAATTTATTTTCTCTGAATATTTCTGCAGACAATTTCAGCCAGTAAGCAGCAACAGATTTAAAAGTGGATAGCAGAAGTCAGACACACAGTCCAACCCATCGACTACCATCTTACGATAGAAAAAGAAAAAACAACTCCAGAATGTCACAGTCCAAATTTTTAGGTCAGTTATCACCAATAACCAGTAGTTAATAATTTGCTAAATTCTAAATTGTTAGCCTACGGGCATTTTAAATTCTGAATGAACCGAGGCAACATGAGGGACTGAAGCCATCGCTGTTGCACCGTTGAGCCGCCAAGCGAGGTGTAACAGTCAACAGGTAAGCCGGCTTTGCAGCTCAAGGATGTGACGTACAGATGATGTATGGCCCAAAAGGTACTTTAACAACCGCGACCACCTGGCAGCAGGATTTCAAAGCCTAAATAACAATAAACAGATTCAATGCCAAGGAAGAAGGTTGACGATGAAGCACAGCAAGTTTGGTTAAGCAGAAAGAGGATCACTAAACTGAGTGAACTCATCATTTTTCGAAAACGGTAAACAGCGTAGCGCTCCAACACAGCTCAGTTCCGTTAAATGCCTTTTTTTGGTCCCGCAAAGCTTGTTTTATTTATAAAATCTCACATCATGGGCCGGCATGGGCTCACTTAGTGACTTTTGAACAGACAGTTTAAAAACAAACTGTTCTTTGTGGCAATTTTTAAAAACCGTTTTGTTAAAGTGCCTAAAGACTGAATTTAGAGTGAAAGTTGTCAACTACTTCAGGATATTAATATTGTATTTAATTGTAGTGAAACCATAGGTTTATAAATAATGTCACACAGCAATCATGTTCTGTTTGTCTACTGGTCCAGGATTTATATTGTCATGTGATTATTATACAGGAAAATCCTACACATCAGTATTAGTAGCACAATAATAAGAGAGAGAGAACAGGATGAGATGACAAGCTAATCTGTCTGTCTGTCTGTCTGTCTGTCTGTCCATCTGTCCGTCCCTGAAGCATTGATATAGTGGGTGAATTATAGTGCTTTTATTTATCATCATTCTTTGAGCTGTTTAGAGGACATTAGTTTATTCTATGCACAGAAAATAACCTGAGTGGTAGTGTAGAATGGGTTCTACGTAGTAATCAGTGTACTATTAGAGTGCTTAGTGCTTTCTAGAAATAATTAGTGTACTGCAACAGTGTGTTGTGGGTATGGCCTTTGTTTGCCTGAGAGAACTGCTGTTGTTCTGTCACTGTGTTTTTCTTTGCAGATTGTTGTTTATCTTTGTTTATCACCTGCTGTTTATCATTAGTTGTTGTAGCTGTCTTGAGGGGGATATGTCTAAGCAACAACAATGAGTAAATATTCAACAGTCTTGCCATATTGCCACACATCTGTTACCATTATGACTCATATTTACACACACACTGAACAAGTGTGCGATTGTGTGTGTGTGTGTTTGGTACGTGTTGACTGCAAAGATAAACAGCTGCTAATATCAGATTTATTTTGACAAACCCAAATGTTCCTCTTTGGATGAAGATGATTAGAAAAGCCTTGAGGGGGTTTTTTGGCGAGAAAGCAGCATCACAGCAAATAAATAATACAAGAATAACAAACCAATAACAAAAACAAAAACTTCAGACAAAAATACATAAAGATGGTTATGGATTCAAATACATAAAGAGCATAAACACTCATGCCTTGTTTTTAAAATTTGAAACCTGCTGCATTTTTGTATGAAAAACATCTGAAGTGTGCTAAAAATGCTGAGAATTCAAGGCATTTAATTTACCAAAGTGATAAAGAATTGCCTTGGCACTCAGAAAGATTATCACTCTCAAGGGAGGAAAGTTAGCCACAAAAATAAGAATAGTTTGCAGAACTTGTTATTGCTAATAAATTGTTATACTACTGTGGGCAATTTAGTAATAACTAAATCATACCTAAAACACTCCCATCTGTTTAACTGGAGTTTTACGGGCAGTAAATATTTGGATCAAGATTTTTGTCTTCAAATGTTTTCATTTTTAACATGCTTAATCACATAAATTCAAAATATGTACATTTTATTCACATTTTAAGTGCAAATATTTGAACTTAAAAGACATTTGTAACAAGCAGAGCAACTCCTGAAATAGTGTTTTTCTATTTTTGGTGTTGATTGGTAAATTGGTGGGCTTGTGATTCTGACATGGGATGTTTGTGCAAATGCCTGAATCTGGATTTTCAGAAGCTCTGAAGACACTTACATCAAAAGATTTATTTATCATATGAACTCTTTTTGTGAAGACCGTAAAAACAGTCACATAGGAAGGCAATGACAGAGATGGGAATGTATTGTATTTTTTCCATCACTACACCCCTGTTTGTATTTTTTAGACTAGAAAAAGAGTGAGCACAGCGAGAATCCACTCAGGAGGTAAGGCACAATGAGGAGGGATGAGAGAAACACTGATAGGATGACTGTAGGAGGGCGGGAAATGAGGCAGAGAAATAAGGAGAAACACAAGAGTTGATCTTATCATTGTTGTCCCTGAAAAAGCTTTCGTCTTACCCTTTCAAAGCACTCTTTTTTTCTTTTTCTTTTCCTTTTGTCTCACTTCTCAAGCATTTTGTTTCTCATTTCTCCTCTTTCTGTCCACTAGAGGGAGGGATGAAGTGCAAGTATCTATTTCTTTTTCTTCACTTTCCTTCGGTCGTTCTCGCACACTGCCAGTACAAGTACATGGTTCAGGAATGTTCATTCTCTCACTCTCTCTCGGGCCATCATGGATTTTTCAGCATTCAATATTTCACTAAACATTATATCTTGTCTCTGCATATTTGAATCTAGTCTATCTCTCCCTGTATTTGCAACTGTTAAAGCCAGACACAGCTCCTTGAAATGTTTTTCACTGGTGTAGAAAATAAGTCACCCTAAAACAAAGATTGTCTTCACTTTTTAAATGTGTGCCTCTACTCACCTGCCCTTCAAGAAAATATTTTTGTTATGTGCATGTTTGACCTTTACTGAACAGCATTAAAATGCCTTTTTGGCCCAAACAGCAGTTGCTAAGTTTTTTTTTAATTCATTAAATGTGGGATCCTACAAATGCCCAAAATTATAACAGGTTTATCTTATTGGAGATCTGCTTTTGACATAAGGCACAAGGACACTGCATAAATGTTTGCGATATAATAAAAGATTTATGGAGGAAAAATATCCTGTAGAAGACCTGGAATTGTGCTTAATACAACATTTCAAATTTTCTTCTATTTTTTCCCAGTTTTTGAGTTATATAATCCAGGATTTAAATAAACAGCAAATGATCGCACTCTACTGTACTTAGTGTAGCCAAGAAAATACAAAAAGGCACACTTAATGCCACCTGCTTTGTTCTTGATATAAAGACTGACTGTGGTTGACACAATGACTGCAGCATATTACTGTGTGATTTTAAAACTGTGTGAGCTCTATGATATAACATCTTGACAGAAACCTGTGTCACATTATACAGTGTGTGATTGGTTGACTAATGATGATGAGTCCTAAAGAGACTGAACTTGTGCTACCTAAGTACCCACTAGTGCACTGGTTAACCATCATCCACTCCAGTTTCCACAGAGGTTATCCTCTGGCCTGTTCTATTTAACTTGTAAATAGATGTTTAAAAACTTTTTCTAGAAGAATTCTGGGTACAACCAGTGGTATTTGTACCATGGTTTGAGAACCATGGATTGTACACATTTCATATTAAAACATTTGCTGCGGAATTGCATGTCGCAAAGATCCAAAAAAGACATCAGTCCAAAAATAATCAAAAATTAAGGATTAATTCCGTTTTGGTGAGTTCAGCTATCAACAAATTTTATATCAGCTTGATCCCAGTATCTTGGCTGTTTTATTTACTTGTGAAATCAGTACTGTGTATTTGTGCCAATCTCATCCTTATCATGCATCTCAACAGGAATGAATAAACATAACAGCATGGCATTGGCAAGACTCGGTGAACAACAAAAACTTCATCATAATGATAATTTATGTAGCGAGAGACTGTAAAATAATTTATAAGTTCAAGTTCCAACAGCATTTCATTAAATATTAGTTCAAAATTTTTCCAGGGCCCTTAACACCACTATTATTTTCCTTTTCAGCCATTTAGATGTAAATTTGCTGCTTTGTTTAAAATATTTTTTTCTTGCAAGACCCAGGTCGGCCACTTGGTCTCACATTTGACTTTACTATACTTTGGTAAACAGAGGAGCTCTGGTTTGAGTCTGTGACTGCAAGGTGCCTTTAGATCTCGTGGGTGCAAAATAAGCCTAAATTGTCCAAATCCATTATTGATTCTGTCATGGTGTGTTTGATGTGGTGCTGGTCTTTACAACTAAACAAAACCACTTGGATCTTGTCTTACCACAGAACATTGCTCTGCAATTTGTTTAGAGGCTGCTTTGTAAACCAAAGCTGTACAGCAATGTTCATTTTAGAGATAAGAGATTTTCTGTTGGCCATCCAAGCAGGCCATGTGTGTTTAACCTGTTTTTGATGTCATGAGCAATATCATTTACAGTGGTGCTAACTGATTCCATTTTTCAGAGCATATGACTGAGGTTTGGTCGTCCACTTCTGGGAAAATTGCTAAATGTTTTCCACTTGAGAATAATTTTCTCATCATAGAATGATGGACTCCAAATTGTTTGAAAATCATCATCCTTTACCCTCTTCATACTGATGGGCAGCAGCAGTTGCTTCCCTTAGATTACTGTTTATATCACTTCTTCTTGGCACTGTGTTAACATACATTGCCTGGCAAAAGAAAAAAAAATGCCACCTGGATTTAACTAAGCAAATAGGTACGAGCCTTCTATTGGATAATTACTGCATAGGCGATTATGTTTCAGCTGGTAACAAGTTATTCAACCCCAACTGGTGCAATGAGTTGTTTCAAGGTAATAAGTAAGGCAGGTGAAGTGTTGCATCCATTGTGCCTAGTGTCTACTGTACGAGCCTGTGGGGGCAGAGCTATGATCTGGGGTTGCTGCAGTTGGTCAGGTTGAGGTTCAGCAACAGTATGTCCTCAAAAATGAGGTCACCTGACTGCCGGAATATACTGAATGACCAGGTTATTCCATCAATGGATTTTTTTCTTCCCTGATGGCACGGGCGTATTCCAAGATGACAATGCCAGGATTCATCGGGCTCAGATAGTGACAGAGTGGTTCAGGGAGCATGAGACATCATTTTCACACATGGATTGGCCACCACAGAGTCCAGACCGTAACCCCACTGAGAATCTTTGGGATGTGCTGGAGAAGGCTTTGCTCAGCGGTCAGACTCTACCATCATCAGTGCAAGATCTTGGTGAAAAATTAATGCAACACTTGATGGAAATGAATCTTGTGACATTACAGAAGCTTATCAAGACAATGCCACAGTGAATGTGTGCCATAATCAAAACTGGACAGGTAGTGTATTTCTGAATGTTGTAATGTTGTAAAGTCTAGATTAATTGTAGGACTTGCTGATGATCAGTTGATTCAGTTGATCTGGTTGATTTGATCAGAAGATCATGGGTACTAATTATCCATGCAGGACCAATACATATGAACTTTCTTTTTTGATTTTTTGGGGGCATGGGGTTAAAATTGTCTTTGTGTTTTGGCATAGTCTTTGTCAAAAATAAGCAGAAAATGTAAGTATTTTTGCTTATTTCTTATCTATTTACTTTTAATACTTGTATAAACCAGATGATTTATTTATTTTTTCTTGATGTGTAAAAGTTCAGAATTTGCAAAATATGTATTTACTTTTTAATTTTGTATCTGCATGCACAAACACAGAAACTTTTGTTTCATACTCTTTCTAAAGATATAAATGTCTAATGTATCTTAACTGTCTTCTTAATTGTTTTATATTTCTTTAAAACATCTTAAGCACTTTCTTTTCATCTTTTTGTGTACACACTACCTCGTACTAACACACCCAGACACTGTCTCGAGCTCAAAAGTGGTAGAAAAGCCACCTTCAGGTCTCCAAAAGTCAAAAATGTCTCTTTTCTTGTCTTAAGACTTCACTCAACGCATCAGTCACCAGCACTTTTTAATATTTAAAAAGTTATTTCAAGTTTTTCTTGGACTGGATCAGGCGATGGCAACAGGGGGCACTGAGGCGAATGATGAATCATTTAGCGTGAAAAGGTTAAAAGTTTGCATCCTAAATGGCAGGATAGCGATAAGGTGGTGTGGCCTTCAGCACTTCTGAAGAAGAAAAGGGCAAGATGAATGTCAACCAAGTCATCCTGGAAATATAAATCACACTAAAAACCCCAAACTTGAAAAAAATCTTTTTACAACTTCCAGCTCTACATAGAAAAAAGTCAATCTCACAACTCACTGGTGTTTAGCCAGATTATTTGATCACATCTATGTACCTTTTGCATAAACATGCTTGAAAAAAATCTCAGTGGATTTGTGATATATTTCTGACTTGACCCAGCTGGCCCTGATTTTTTTCCTTAGAGTTACAAGATCAATCATCTTTTACAGGCCAGACCTAGAATCTAATCGGGTTGTTACGTTTTGTGGAAAAGAAAACAAATTCATTGACAAAGTTCTTGTGAAAATGACAAAATGCTAAACTAAAAAGACAGTCTGTTTCATTTCTGTTCTTAGTTGTTTTATTCTGAATTGCTTACGCCTCAACCCTGCCACCCCTCACCTCCCTTCGTTTTGTCCAGAAATGTATTAAGATAAAAAGCATTTCATGTTGATGTATTCCCTTCCTACTTATCTTGTCAGGGTGGACAAATATGGACGCCGTATGAAATGGCCTTGTCGCAACTGAAGGTCAAAATGGATCTATGAGCGAGAGGAGAGAGCTGGGGATTATTGGCATAAGAGAAAGGGTGTGTGTGTGTGTGTGTGTGTGTGTGTGTGTGTGTGTCCACGCGCTGGGGGAGGTGTGGGGTTTGATGTAAGAATTGAATACAGAGAGGGAGGGGAGACAGTTTTCTCTAATAATAATGAATTGAAAAGATAACGGCTTTGTTAGACTGCGGCTATCTGCACCATGGAGGAAAAAAAAACCCTGCAAGACCCTGATCAGAAACTTTATGTGGTAGTTTGTGTGAAAATGTTTGGGTTAGGTGAGTTACTGCATTACACAAATTGTGGACTCTAGACTAAAAGTGTAAGATTTATGATCTGAATGATTTGTTTCCACCCTGGATGTTTCTGTTCTAAATTAGCTTTTTCTCTGGCTGCATTTGGAGGAATCTTATTTAATTAGCAGTTTAAGTTAATATGAACATGCTAAAAGGTTTTATTCAAACAAAAAGAAAAAATATCTTTTTTGAATGTTATCAGTAAGATTGTAAGTTACCAAGTAACTCCACGAGATGGGTTTGTGGGGTCAAAGCAGTTCATCTTCTTTCATGGCAAAGTTTCGAATGATTTCTGTGTTTGGAAAGATCAAAGTTGAAAATATGGTTACAAATCACCGCATGCATCTTTGGGTGAACATGTTATGTACATTCAGTAATATTAATTTAAACCTTTTCCAAAATAAACAAGTTGAAACACTTTTGCAGACTTTTCACCTCTTAAATGATGTTTATGGTGAGTTTATTAGCACCCTGTATTGTCTTGTTCAATTCAAAAATACTGGAACACTTAGTTATTGTGTTCTTTGCTTTCTGTTGTTATTTAAAAACTGAACACATGAAAGTTAAATTTTATCTTACTTGAATTTAGTATCAATTTTTCACATTGTGCTTGAAATCTTTTTTTTTTTGTCATTAGAAGTCAAATGTATTATTTACATTTTCAAGCATTTAATATTTACAGTTTTTTGTTTGTCATAGTTTAAACAGTCAGTTTTTGGTGCTGCTGAGGTTTTTTTACTTCTACTGGCACTTCTGTGTCCAGAGACAGCTTCGATGGACAAAAATACACACTTAAGGGCATAGGGTTCTTCAGCTTCAAGCTTTAATCTGTTGGGTTTTTTTTTCTACAACAAAGCCTAGTTTCATAATGTGCTAAATATCCCAATAGGAAAAAGTCACTTTAGCTAATCTAAATTTTCACAAAAAGGCACTTTGATCACTGTTAGATCAAGTAGAATGCACTTGTTTCTTTTAGTTAGTAAACATGTTCATTTAAATGTTTTTTAGTTAAATTTGCACACATTTGCTTTGGAATGCGCAGTTTAGCAATCCAGCAGAATATTTAAGATATGTTTGTCTGTCAGAGAGCAGCGCGAGGTTACTTAATCTGTGTAACCATAATATTGGTAGTATAGTTGATCTGATGGGCAATGTCAAAACAATATGGGTCAAAGTAATGCTTATTAAATTTGATCCCAAATGACAATTATCAGTTTCTGTATTATGTATTTTCACCGGCACACAGCTACATCAGTATAATGAGGTTCAAGGAGATTAACATAGTATATCTGTGTGTAGTAGCACATGCCATGTAGGAGATGTGAGTTTTCTACCTGAGAAGCTGCAGACATTATATGTCTCTATATGGACAGCTTAAAAAGAGGGGAAACTGAAGCAGAGGAAGTAGTAGATGGCAGGTTTTGAAAGACATTTGAGAAGTAAGTTAAAACAGGTAAAAATAAACAGGTAGAGGAATGCTGAGAGGGAGACAGCAGAATGAGAGACATATAGTAATAGATAGTCAGAACTCATGTGTGTGCTTGTCTTTCAGACCTGGGTTTAACAGGCAGAACTTCCTTGTAATTGCCTCAGTTGTCAAACTAGCAGAAGTTTCTTACATCACTCCTGAAGACTAGGACATCAAGCTTGTCCTCGCCTTTCTTTTTCTGCATATGCAAAGCTGCATCATATATCACCATCTAATTGTCTGGTGACCTGTTTGGTTGTCTGCTTGTTTCCTTCTTTGAGTCTTCTTTTCTTAACCCCTGACTGCAGCACCAAACACTGTTTTTACAGATCAATAAGTCTGAGCTGGTGAAGTGTCTGTTTCGAACACTTATTATATCACTTGGATGCTCAGTCCTGCACAGCAGCAAACCTTCCGTCACTTTTAATCCGCCTCACAACACCTTTACTTTCAACCCAGAATGAATACCACAGACACTAACACATCATTGATGGATAAAACTTGGTTGTGTTTATATTAAGGTAAAATAAATACATAATAAAAGAAATGTGTACAATTTCACAATTATGATCCAAAATTGCAAATAAAACCTTGAAAATAAAACAATATAATTTAAAAAAGATGCATAATTTAGTCTGACAATGACACTTGAATTGCATTTAAAGTTATCGGATTGAACTAAGTTTTCTATATCCTTTCAAGAACCAGCATAAATTGCTTCTCACAATGAAGCTGTTCTGTGGTAAGACAAGACACTTTGAAACTAAACCTGATAAAAATTTAGAGCAACTAGAAAAAACAATAAAAGCTATTCATTATTTTTTTATGTCCAAACATAAAAAAAAAGTCATTACCAAAAGAACGTTTTTTTTTTTGTTGTTGTTTTTGTCCCAACTCTATATTCTAGCCTAGTAAAGAGCTTTTAAAAAGGGAAGCTGTGGGCTCTCTTTTTGAACTAAGTTGTCTTTGGTCAAAACACCAGTTTTAGTTGTCTTTCTGTTCTTTTTTTTGGTCACAGTCTAAATGCATTTTAAAAGTCCAGTTGATGTTGCTTTGTGTTCCAATCACAATAGGGATTTGGGAACCAAACTGCTAAAGTGCCCTTCATCAAAACATGTCTAGAAAAGTACCCTTTTGCACTGTATTATTTGATCTCTGTTGTGAGTGTTCTATTTAATTCTTTATAACTCCCACTTTATACACTGTAATTCTGTCAACTTTGCTAAAAGCGCCCTTTATTTAATTTCATTTCCTCGCACACCCTTGGGTGAAGCACTGCGCTTATCTAACACAGCCAAGCTGTTTAATCATCTCACTTTGTTTTCGACTTTGAATCACAGACTAAGCCACTGACCCTTCACGCTCCAAGGGCACTGGCATCAACCAAGGCCAGAGCACTTCAGTGTTGTAAAGTGTAACAATTCTTTTTTTTTCTTTCCTTTTTTTTTAAGGATAGAAGTTTTCAAAAGAAAAATGAATAAATTGCCTCACAGTGAAAGCAAAATGACTCAAACTCAAAATGGATCTGTCCCCCTGCACAGAATCATTATCTGTCTATCACACAGTAAGGTAAAGTGCAGTAGGTACTGTACTTTAAATGATGAGGTTGAAAGCACAATTGAGGTTATTCAAAACACTTTAAAAAGTTCTGCTTGAAATGGTAAACTTTCTTGGATTAAATTACATTTGAATACATTAACATAGTTAAGTAAAACCTGCAAATCACATCTTGAAATAGATAGGTAGACCACAGGTATGTGTTGTCTATTTAGGAAAATAAATGATGTGGTGACAATGTTATTTCAAGGATGACAACTTCATGAACCTGTAATGCAGCAGGATCTCACTGGGCTGCAACAATTGGAGACTAGTGTGCAATTCAAAATTGCAGGTAAATTGTGAGAAAGTAGATAAAATTTCTATTGCAGTCCGAATGAATTGTAAGTGTTTGCGGCCAAGTGGCCAGCAATCCCTGTATTCGCATATGGAATGGCCAGTTTTTGAAAATCACAGATAATTTTTTGTGCATCACTCGCAAAACTGCATTCTGGGACATGCAAAAATTCAATTACCCACGTCATTTCCACTTGCTTTGTACTCAACTTAGCAGCCGCCCCCACGTCCATGGTTTAATTCGCTGGATTAGATTTTTGAAATGAATATAGGCAGATTTGGAGCAGTTTTTCAATAAATATTATTTATCATCAGTCAAGTCAAATTTATTTATATAGAACTTTTCAGCAACAAGGCGGTTCAAAGTGCTTTACATCATGAAAACACAAAAATACAGAGTCATCACACACAACAATAGCAAAAGTAAAATAAACAGCTAGGAAACTGGGATATAAAAAAGCTAAACTTAACTTATCTAAAATAATTCTACTAAGTCATACTAAAGATAAACTGAGGAAAACCAAACTAAGATATAATAAACTGATAATCTAACATAAACTAAACTAGGATTTAAAAACTTTAGCTAAACAGATTAGAGATGATACAAGCTATGATAAACTAAACTAAACTAATGGTAGAAATTTATCTAAAACACAGGCTAAGATAAGCTAAACTAAGATATAAAACAATCTTAGCATAAATAAAATCAGCTCAGTTTTTACACCTGGACTTTGGTCTTAGATGTTTTTTTGAACATGTTCACATTTCAAGCAACAGGACTGTGTGCCTCTGCAACTCACATAAAGAAATTGAGAACCACACAGCAGAAAATTTCATAAAGGGTTTAATTTATGTTAAGATCTTTTTTTCTGAATGAAATTTGAATTGTCTGTGTAAACCTTTAAGTTACTGATAACCCTATCATAGTTATAACAAAATAAAAGAATTCAAGAAAAGAACTGACCACATACCAACATGCAACTTTATACTGATAAAACTCAAGAAGTATTGATTTTAAGGGGGGGAAAAATGAGATACAGATATGCAGTGTATCCATTTCTACACCAGTAGAGCAGATGAATCAATATCACAGAAAATCCACCATGATCCTGACAAATCCTCTGCATGAAAAAGAAAACTCCAAAATTACTCTGCTTCCTAAGTAAAAAGCAGGGTAAAGTCTAAACCCAAGTTCATGTAAACGTTTGCAGGTGATCAATAGCATCTTAAATGGTTTTGAACTTTGTTTGTGGTCAATTTATTCTCAGATCTGAGGTAACAGTCGTCTGTTAATATGCTGGTGTAGATTCTCAGTTATTCAGGACATGGTAAATCCAAAAAAGGTTAAAAAAAATAAAAAAAACAACTAGACTTTTATTCTGTAGCTGAAGATGTTTCAGCTACAGAATAAAACCCCAGTTGTTTTTGTTTTTTAACCTTTTTTGGAGTCGACTGTTAGCTGACAAGTGTGTCTAAAACTGTTTATAATGCATATCTATGCTTGTGACACCTATACTCTCTGCCTCTACTATAACAAATGATTGTTTTATGATTCTCAGGCTCGAATCCCCAACTCGGACCTTGACCTTGGAGGCTCCCAGAGGGGTGGATATCAGTGCTGGAGTGGGAGACTTCACAGCTTCTTGTAGGAAAGACCTCCTTTTGCAGTCCTCAGATGGAGAGGTCAGTGCATGTTTATAATTATTGGCTTTTTGTGGTTGGGTTTTCTTTCGCAGCTGCCTGTGTTAATTCGGTGATTGTTGTATTGCTTTAATGTGAGAAAGCCATGCAGAAGTGGAGAAACTGACAATAATAGCAACATTGATGTTGAAAATTTAAAAAAACCACTGAGATGTTTGTGTTACTGAGTGTGTGGGCTTTAGACATTGCAGCACTCTATTGTAGAGGGCCAGCTTCATTAAAGTACCTTATTAGGCTAATGAGTGTTATCAATCCAAGCGACCTTGTCCTCCTTTCCTCCCCTCCTCCTCTCATCGCTACTTTCTTGCGCTCTTCAATTTGGGAGAAGTGACTTCATTAAAGCTGGTTTGATGAGGTTCCCTGTCAGTTGTTGCTGCCACTGTGTGTGTATGTGTTTGTGTGTCATTGTTAGGCTGTTATTTTACTGTCAAGCTCCTTGCGTAGCAACCTGCCACATTCGGTGAGCACCAAAGCAGACTTTGCCATTATCCCTGTGCGTGTTTGTAAGTATGTGTGTGTCAGCCTGCCATATTGCTTGTCCGCTGGAGCATAGTGTGTCATTAACTTAGTAATTAACAGAAGAATGACCCCCACCCCCCCCTTCCCAGTTCCACTCACTGTCATTGTCAGTCACACACAAACTGGCTTTTGTCACAAACACACTCTCACTGCCTTGTATGCAGTGCTGCAGTGAAAAAAAGTCAAACTTTAAAATATCTATCCACAAATCCATTTATAACTTTGAAATTATTTTATAGATATATATATATGAAGTAAACATCAATCATGTGAACATCAATCTGTCAACACAACCAACCAACAGTTATCTACCCCTTATATGGAACTAGGTCGTAAGGGGCCTAAATCTCCATACCATCCTTTTCCCAGCCAAGAGATATAGGTCCTGTTCAGACCTGGCATTAGTATGCATCTTGGCTGATCCAATCACAAGCTGACAGCACTCAACACAGGTGTGAACGAGCTCAGACGAACTGAGGATGCAGTCACATTCAAGTGTTCAGGCTTGAAAATCTCTTTTAAAAATCTATTTTATCTCAAAGTATTACTGCCACAGTTGGTCTGGGATTTATTTATTCATTTTTCCTTCGTTGTCAGAGTGCATCTTTGTTCTGGGTCACATTGGAGGATTCCTCCCACCAATACTGACCTGGCATGAATTCATATAAGCAGCAGAGTTACCCAATGAATGTTCATTCACCATTCACTCCCTCACTTTAATTGCTCGAGACAAAGCATTGTTAAAAGTAGGCACAGCTGCCAGTTATTATAAAGTAATGTGTATATCTATTTCTATACACAAACTGAAAAAAACAATTGGGGGAGGTCTAAAACATTCACAGAACTGATTTGTGGGTCTGGCACGAGTGGGGGTAGGGGGTGGAGAAGTGGAGTACAGATTAAGTTTCCCCTAAAGCATAATTTTTGTTTTGATTGTTTTTGAAGTTAAGTGTACCCATGTGGTCAGCATATTACAAGAATCTGAGCTTTCCAGCAGTATTCACCGACTTATACACAGTGCTTTTGGACACAGAGGAGTGGTGCCGAAAAGAGCTGAAACCTGCCCATGAGCTACTGAAAATGAGTTCATGTCTAATAATGATATAGTTCCGGTAGGATATGTGCATATTTGCATATAGAGCACGTCACCATGATCACTCACAAAACATTTTACTGCAAGGTTTGAACACTGGTACTTAGAGCTGATGAAGCCATCTTTACCAAGATGCCCAAACAACCTTTTATTTCAGGTATCGTAATTAACTTTTTTCATGAGAATGTCGAATCTCCTTTTCCTTTCCTTGATCTTATTTACTCTTTTCACACACAGTTAAACAACTACACAGGCCCAAATTTATATATTTTCACATTAATTGTCAGAAAAATTTGAGTAGAAATATGTTTGTTTGTAAATTAGAAATGTTTTTTCAATAATTCCCTACATTCAATTTTAGAAAATTCCTTTTGTTTTAGTAGTAATTTTCCCATAAAATGTTTCGTGAATTATTTCATAGGTTGAAGAACTATTATTTCAAAGCATACGTTGCTTAGACATAGGCCAATATGAATCATTGCTTTTCTTACTTGTCTGACTCCTTATAACTTCCCTCTTTCAAAGTCCTCTGCTTTTCACTTGGTTTTATAGCTTTTTCCTCTACTTCTTCTCATCTTTTTCCTCCTTTTCTCCTTGTCAGCCTTTCAGTCCTTCATCTCTCTATAACCCAGCTTTATCTAATTAACTTTCCACTGCCAGGGTTATACATCACTGTAGCTCTCACTTCACCAGGAGTGGGGAGGTGGATTATAATTTCTACCTTTTTTTCTGGCCTTTCTTCTTTTCTTTCTTTCCACTTTCATGTTTTTTGTCTCCCTGGTCTTTGTTCATCCATTATCTTTCTATGTTACCATTTTCTCGTCTTTGTCATCTGTGTATAAATAGATGGCTCTTTATTGATGATGAGCATTAGCATGAAGCACAATGTAATAAGGGTTGTGATGTAGACCTTTAGCAAGGCTTGATAGCATGAAAGGCTGGAGAAAAATAAGGAATCATGATGCATTGCTTCTCAACCTCTGTGCTCTTTATTTTTCCATCATCTAGAAACAGAAAGAAAACCCTCATTTCACTAACATACGATGTCATAAATCCAAGTAGGAGAGGCATTAGTGGAATGAGTAAACATATTCAGACTCAAATATAAAAGCAAATAAGAACAAATTAAAAATGATTTTGAATATACAGGTTATATGATTTTTTTTCTTGTGGGGGGGTGGCTTAGCTGGTCGTAGTAAAATACTTAGAAGAAATTTCCTTGATTCTGCAAATTTTTACTTTGTTTTGTGGAATTACTAAAATAATATGGTGGACTCAAGAATTTAAACAATTCAAAGCCGTCTTTGTGGTGATTTATTACAAGATTATTAGCAATAGACAGGTTCATACAGAGCACAAAGGACTAATTAAGTTGTGACAACATTATCAACAAAACAGGAGATTTATTCATTCTACAGCCCATGATTAGTATACAGTGACCCTCGTAACCCAATTATCTTCTGCCTCACTGTCCCAGATAGTTACATAACTCAATTTAAATGGAACATATGATCATCCTGGCCATGGCACTTTCAAAACCATATGTATGAATGTCTTTTGATAACAAATGATTTGGCAATGAAATCAAAAGCCCATGATCTAATGTTTGGGGCATGACAAAGAAGATAACCTGAAGTAAAATAATTCAACAAACCAGACAATCAAGTGTTTCATTAAATGGTTCCTTTACAGTGTTCTGCACAAGAAATTACACAATATTTAATTGTTATATTTATTTATGGTTTCAAGGGATGTAATGACATCTAGTAACATACTTACTTATAATATAGTATTTTTTGGGCAACTGTACAGTAAAATGGAATAGTACATAAAGTACATTAAATAAGCCTTTATACTGCATTACACAGAATAGGCAAGCAATGCATAAGTATTTTTTTTTCCATAAAAGCAGAAAACAGTGTTATCCATCTAAAGAAGCAAAAAAAAAAATGCATTACATCGTCACTTCAGTTCAGTTCCCCCATCTTGACCATCCACATGGCAGCAACAGAGGAGAAAACTCAATTTTAGCAAGATAAGACCTCCAGCAGAACCAGACTCAGGAAGGGTGGTCATCAGCTACAACTAAAGAAATGAGAAGGGACACAACCAAACACCGGACCAGGATTGGAAAAGATTGAAAAAGTTAATCACAGATTTAAAAAAAAACATATCGGACATAAAGAGTAAAGACAATGTGGAAAGCACGGTGAGGAAAAAGTGCTGAAGACATCATGAGATGTCCGCCAGCAGCCTACAGTGAACATGCAGACAGAACAATATTCTCTTCAACTTTATAATAAAACATCATCATGTTCTATCATGTTACATCATGGTTATTTTTGGGTAAATGCCTGATGCTTGTGCTGGGTCTGCTCTAAATATCACACTATATATTTAAATTATTTTATGACAGAAGTACTCAATGATGTAATGTCTCACAGGTTTGTTCATTATAAAATCCAATTTAAAATGGTCAATTAAGAGGGAATGTGTTACTTTTACACTCAGTAAAACACATCTGTCACCTAGGTTACATATTCAATACTACAATATCTAACATTCAGAATAATCGGTATGTTAATTTCTGACATTTTAATACACACATTAGACGTGATTTTATTGTTTTTCTCTGCTTTATGTAACACTAATTTATGACAAATACCTTGTGGATTTTATATAGCTTAGCAAAGTATGTCCTTGTTTTCACAGAACAGCCATCTTTCAAAAAATGAATGCATCCAGGTGGGGAAATATTGACTAATGAGCCAAAACTTTGGAATTTAAGAAGGCTTTTCAATACAGAGTTTGCATAAAAAAGACATAATGAGATGCTGTTTTTTTATGTTGGCAGTGGGTTTTTTTTAGACTTAATACAACAGCTTGACAATATCTAAAGTGATGATGTATTGACCTGAGCCATTATGATTTTCGTTCTCTTCATGCAACATTGAATTTGTAGCATGCAAAACTGAAAGAAAAAAAAAAAGATGAAATAAAATAAAAATAACTGCAGAGTCTGCAAAGGTCCATTTGTACAAACCCACTCTGTTCGAGAATAAATGATATCTACATTTTTCCTCTCAAAAAAACACCTTATCCAAATAATATTCCTTTTCATCTATTCTCATACACGCTTTGCTCGATCGCTGACACCATCAAATACAGAGAAGAGAGCGGATGAAGGCCAGATAGAAGGAGGATCAGATTAGTGAGAGGTGGAGAAGGATGGCAGAAAATAGATGTTTCTGTCAATTTTGCAGGAGAAAATAAAGGCACGCAGGACAGCAAAGCTTAAAGCCAAATCAATGTTGTCAGCAGCTGGCACTTAAGAAGGGGCCATTAAAGTTTAAAAAGTTTGGAAAGCAACGGTGGAATTAGGCCCAAATGGGTTAGAGGTAGGGTAGCGCTGGCTTCCATTAAAATCAAAGCCAACAAGAGCTGACAGATCCTCTTGAGTTTTGTTTTTTTTTTGTTTTGTTTTGTTTTGTTTTTCATTACTGTATCATCTACTCTCTCTCTCTCTCTCTGTCTCCATGTATCTCTTTTTATTCTACAGTCATCCTTGTTCTAGGTGTTTTCCATCCATGTAGATTTGGTTTATTCCTCTCTCTTTTGTGACCCAGAAATTGCTCTTCCCTCACCATCACTGAGGATGTTTTCATTCTGTTAATGTTCCACAGATGGCATGAGTAGCAAGAGAATTCCCGGGGGAATTTTGAGTGAGAAAACACTTGTGTAACCTGTGCAAAAGGTTTCTCTCCTATTCTCTTTTTACTGACTGACAAGATGGAAAAACACAGGAACGAGGTCAAGAACACTAATCTTGAGGAAGGCATGAGAGCCAAAACATTCATTCAATAAAGTTAAAGTAAGTGGAATACTTATGCAGCTTTCGAGTGAGACAAGGAAAAGTGCTAACAGGACCCTTTATTTCTAATTTGAAGTATTGAAAATTATGGAATGGTTTTTTTTTGTTGTTGTTGTTGTTTCTGTTGTTTTTTTACTGCATGCATTCCTTTTGAATCACCCGGTAATGCACTGGGTACAAGTGATGACAAGCAGGAAAGAGAGGACTCACCTCTTAAAACGTTTACGGTGTCATTTAACAGACGAAAACATAAACATGCAAGAGAGACAAAATATACTAGAAATCCCCTATAGTTTAACAGAGAGCCTGTAATTTATCATGTTCAGCTCATTCACTAGTTTTATTCATCACATTTGTTGTTTTGTTTACATCAGTCACACCATTTAGTCGGTATAGCCGTTGGATGTGAGTTGGTCATTCAGCCGATGCCTCAGCTGAAATGGCCAGCAAACCATGCCTGCTCGGCTAGCCGCTTTGTCACCAGCCACTGTGTTGATGGTCTCTTTAATGTTTTCTGAGTCTGGTTTGTGTGTTTAATTTTTGATTTCTCTTCAAGCTTTGTTCCTGGTGAAATGGACTACGGTTATCATGTAACTTTGATTTGAACTCTTCTTCAACTTGTCTCTTCAATGACTCATTACGTATGACTGATGTTGTTACATGTTGTAAGGCTGAGGCTTTGACACTTGCCTAGATAGTGTACAAATTTTGAGTCATGTTTGTATTGCTCCTCTTTGTTTGCAATTAAAATTTGATCAATGTTTTTAGGTGAGAGTTTTGTGTGTTTACTTCAACAAAGCTAATTCAGCACTATACTTACTTCTACTTTTTTTTTTTTGCTCATATGCGACCCATACCTCATTTTTATGATCTGAATGTCACAAATCCTTTTTTTTTTATTATATCAGACTCAGATCACTTTCACATGTGGCGCTTAATAAGACCTATATATGTAATGGTTTTAATGTTGCATTTTGCCTGACTTACATCATTGAAGTAGGGGTGTGTGGACTGATCCAAATATAGATATTATTGATGCCAACAGTGGTGTCAGATCATATGGATACTAGCATGAAGGGATCAATATCTGAATTTGTTTCTCTGCTCTACTTTCAGTCCATGTGCAACCAAAAAGGTCAAAAGTGCATATATTTTTAAAGTTCACATTTTCTCTAAAGCTTTTGCATTAATCAGAGCTATTCTGGCTCATAGTTTATATACTTAAAGTGACAGATTATTTTGTTAAATCTACAGAAAGGCTATCTCTGTACTACCTCTTGTGAAATTTTCTGAATTTTCCACCACGTTTGATTGAGTCCAGAATGTTACAAAATAACAATGGTAAACTAAACTCTACTTAACTAAAAAAAATAAATAAATAAATAAAAATTATTGTATCTGAAAGTATTACTGCCACCTTAAATTGTTTTTGAGGGTGCAGAAGACATCTTGAAGGCTTTTATTATCACATTTCCAGCTATGGAACACTTAAATTTATATCTAAAATGAGCTTCCCTCACTATGGCTGACTTCATTGAAGTAAAATCTGAGTAATTACTGAAAGTTTTCACAAAGTTAGGGCTACATTTGGGTTTTGTTGTTCATTGACACAATCCTGGGGTTTATTAAAATGTCTTAGCCGGGAGGTATTATAGCCTGGTATACTGGGAGTAGCTTTTTTTCCCTCATTGCTTGTTGTTTCACCTGGGGGTGTAAGGCAAAATGGTGAGCAAATTAGAATGCTGGCAGGAGGTAACTCCCTGTCGTACATGCCAGTGCTGATATATAAACACCCACATACAGTAGACACAAATCATACAAAGCTCTCAAAAACATGCTCTAAAATAAATAGATACAGTTGTGTACAGTATGTGGGAACAAACTCACCTCCTTACGCACAGAGAACACTCTCACATGGAAACCTACACAAAAACCAACCCAGACTCCCCAAAATGCATGTAAACACAGAAATAAATAAATACAAACAAAACACAAATTCATATAGTGAACTCTGAGCACACTTCAGCAGCTGCACCTTCATTTTCTGTCTCCATGGGTTTTCTGTTTATTTCCAAAGCTGGTTTTTATTACCCAGCTCCACTGTTTTAAAGACTCCACTTATGTGTATGTGTGTTTATAAGAGACGGATAACAGATTAGAAGATACCTGCCAATAGCTGGGAGATGTTGATGCTTTTTAAAAGGTGAGATTTGTGTCAGAAAAGTTATTAGCCTATATTTCACACTCCCTCAGGTGATTGTGGGAGATATGTTTGGGATTCTGTCAGTCTGATGCAATTTGTTCTCAGCCTCTCAATGTGTGGGATATTTGTCGGTTTCACGGGTACGTTAGTTTGTCGCAGCACCATAATTTTCCACGTGTTGTCGAATTTGCATAACTGCATGTTTGGATGCACGTGTTTCCATGTATGTATGCGCCGATGCGATACAGAAGACCAGTCTAGCACTGTTATCTTTCTTCATTCGTCTATATCTGGGTTGCTATACTTTCAGTCTCACTTCAGCCTCTGTCATTTGGTCCATTGTCAGTCCCATTCCTGCATCTGTCCATTCAACAAGCCTAATGGTCTGTGTAATACACTCAGATAGCTTCACCACCACCCACCTATTTGAGTTGTTGGAGTGTGTGTGTTCCGTGTGTGATTGTGGGGGGGAGTAGGACTAGAAAGGAAAAGAAAAAAAAAGGAGGTAAGGTTAGCTATGGCTAGACAGTCATATACTGTGTGCTTTAGTTTATATGGGCAGAATTCTTTTTGTGTTTGGTGAAATACTTCTGTTTTTGTCCTTTGAACTTGCATTATACCTTTCTATACTTCTCTCCTTTCCACTCTCAGTAACTTTAACCTCTCTGTTAAAAACTTTTAAGTCAACATTTTCCAGTTTATTTCAGTGCCTGGCAGCTCTCATGAAAGGAAGTCGTTAGATTTTGACACTAGGAAATATGCGTATTTGCTTCCTGCTGAGATGTAGATGTGAAGATCAGAGGCAATCTTTCATATGTCAGCCAACAAACATCTAACAAACTCACCCAAATTTGTTATGATTGCTTAAAACCACCACTTTTTGCAATCTGTTTGGATAAGAGACCTGTATTTTACTGCCAACATGCTCATATTCTCCCCACCCGCCCCAAGAAAGAAAACATTCAGATAATTCTACCTTTAGTCTTCACATGTTTAGTATAGTTGCACATTCTTAGGTATTGATTTTTCTAAAGTGGATATGTCCCAGCTTTAGGAATACCAAAGAGAAGAGGCCATTTTGAACAAACAATTAAAATCTTCATGCAAAGTAGTCATACACGTGTTTGCAAGTCATCCATCCATTCCTTTTCTTGATCTGCTTGGCCTTTTTGGGTCATGAGGAGCTGGTGTCTATCTCCAGCAGTCACTGTGCAAGAGGCAGGGGACACCCTGGACAGGTTCCAAGTCCATCACAGGGCCACATAGAGACAAATGAGACAAACAGCCATTCACGCTTTCACTCAAACCTAGGGACAATTTCAGAGTTAGCAAGTCAACCAGGCAAGTTTAAATGATTAGAAATGAGCCAATAATTATATTATCATTTTTAAAGTACAAGTTCAAAAAATGACTAACAGATGAGTGTAATTTTATGTTCTACATTGGTTAGAGCACATCTACTAAATGCAAATAAGTTCAAATGAACATATTATTTAGGAAAACAGACAAAGTTTAACAAAGAACATGTTTTTGAATTGGGTGCAGGTTTCTTGGTTTTTATGCTTAAAATCTCCATCCAAAAAATTGTCTTCACTTAAAAAATATGTATGCCAGGGTGTAGATTTGCTTTAATTTGTCTGAAACTTAAAAAAAAAATTGAAAAATTGTGTTCCTAGAAAAGTTTAAATCTTTCTTTTTTGTTCTGAAACCTTCATTCTGTTCTTTGATTTTTACTTTTTGTTCTCAGATTGCTGTGAAATAAAACCCATCAAAAATCACAACCTGTAAAGTGTAAAAACCCAAAAGCACAGGTTTCGCTGGTGGACAGAAAAAGCCTCCATCATTTTTCCAAAGCACTGGAAAGCAAAAACAAGTTTCATGTGATGCGTTGCTTATTGCACATATAAATGGACATTTTGCATGAGAGAGAGTTGTGCAGTGAGGGTGAGAAGTAGACATCTTGATTAAGAAAGGTTAGACAAATACTCAGACTTTAACCAGACTAAACAGCTGTGGCTCATAATTGGAAGTTCCTCAAAGCTATTGAAATTCAGCATTCACCATTTTTGGAAGCTCTCTTAGGTTATGTCAGGTTAAGAAAATAGAATCAAAAAACATCAGAAATAGGATAATTCTTTTTTACTTTCTGCATTTCCTTTTCCATTTGCATTTTTGTACTTACCTACTTCATATGCATTGCTTTTGTCCTATTTTCAAGTCTTTTCATAACAAAGAATTCTTATGCTTATAATGCTGCCTTCCCTTCCATTCTGTCAACTCACCCGTCTCCCTCTTTTGCGTTTCTTGGCTGTGCTGAAGGAAATCATCCATGAAAAATGTTTTGACCCTTCATAATTGCTACTCCCTGCATGTTTCCCATTTCTTCATTGCCAGAAGGCACACGCTTGCTAAACTGGTGTTAGAAAAAGATGGATTCAGACACATAAACTCATGCTTTATGCACATTCTCAGGCACCCACGCAGGCTTGTGCATTTATGATATATAAGGAATTTTCACAAAGTCTTTCTTTTAATAATGATTTTACTTTTAATAATAATTAGACATGCCTATTCCCAAATGGTTCTGTTGCTCTGATAAACACTAGTCCATCTGATTTTGTGTTTTTTTAATTTATCCAAACTTCCTGGAAGGGAAAGGTAGCTGTTTTAAGTTTAAGTTTAAGTTATAGGTTACTAAATAAAGTACCTCACTAATCATAATAATTTACAGGTCCCCTAAAAAGCTACTTATTTCTGAATTAATAAAAAATCCATAACAACATTTTAAACAAAAGAATTTTCAGGAAAACATTATTATTTGTTACTGTAAGTTGTCCGTCACATTCCCAAACCTCTAAGTTCTTAGAGTTCGGAGTCCTAACCTCTTTCACTTTTTTATAGAGGCAACATGTTCTAAAGGCCACATCTTAAACCTGGTACTTTCATCTGGTCTGGCTCTAAACACACCTAAACCAGTTAATGCACCCAGGACCTGACAATTAAACTGTTTTTCCTAGTGTCATACTTACATTGATAATGTTCACTCTGCAGTAAAATTTTGTGCTGCCAACTTTTTAACACTGAAACCCCACTGACCTGCTGGAAAATATAATAAGCAATAATAACATTTTTTTTTCATCCTTTTTCAAGACTGTGAAATAAATTAATGTTTTTGGAGTAATATTTAATTGTTTTATTTATTTTATTTTTTTTTACCACAGTTTCTTAAAGTCAAAGATGATGTTCTGATTTGTTCCTTTGGCTTAAGACAATCTCAAAAAATATTTGTTTAACTGCAAACCTGCAAAATTTTATACAGATTTTTTTGTATTTCATTTTGACTTCTGTTACTTTCAGTTAGGACTTCCTGTGCAGTTGGTTCAAAATGCTGCAGCTGAAATCTAACAGCAACAGAAAAGCCTAAACATCACACCCCTGTGCTTTTTTCTGTCGAGTGGCTTTCTGCCAGATTTTGTATTGATTGAAAAATCTTACTTCTCTTAATAAGGCCTTGGCCCTAAAGATATCTCAAAGTTTATGACCCTCGCAAGGATTGGGAAGCTGAAATCCAAAGATCACACCCTGTTGACTGTTACCAGTTCGCAGTTAGTTTTCTGATGTGTCCTTCAGAACACACACTTGTTCTCAGACTCTTATGTGTGGATGACAGCAGTATGACCTAACACTTACAGGCACTTTCAATCCGTATGAATGCTGGCACTAATCCAACTTAAGGCAACAACAAATAACTTCTGCTGCCATTTGTCCCTCATTTTTCCACCCATCTGTCTGTTTACGCCTCAGCCTTCTTATACTATCAATCTTGCGTGTTACAACAACCATACGTGTCTATCTCTGTTACTGTCTTCTCTTGATTTCTTCTCCTCTATCTTGTATTTCTTCCCCATTTATTTCTCCTCCCTTCCTTTGTTTGTTGCCATGGTTACTCTGTAGTTATGGAAGACAACCACCAACTTTCCTCACACAATCACACTAAAAATTTCATCATCACCACCATCCCATTGCCGTGCTCCAGGTTATTTTAGGCTTCTGTTTTAATGGCAAACATGTTGTTAGAATTAGATTTGAGTTATACTGCCAAATGTGACTGAGCCCTTTACCCCATAAGGCTATAACTGAGATGCGGCAGCTTTTATTAGGAAGATAAAAAGAAGATGGCAGAAATACACCAGGGACCTGTTAGACGCATACCTTGACATTTTGAGATGTCTAGTGGCATTTTTCTGTGCTTGGCACAAGGGGACAGGTTTACACCTATGTTTTTTCATTTGCTCTTAAAGTGCCTTCTCTAATGTAACTGTCTCTCATTAAAACCAATGAGCATGGAAGTCTAACTGGATGAATGTACACAGTTGTATCTAAAAAACTCCTTTGCCCATATTTTATTTTTTTAATTTTACCGATCTGATGTTTAAACTGGAGTGTTAACCTTTGTATTTCATCATAAAATGAAGACTTCATTTTCCTGACACGGTAAGATTATGCAGTTGTTTGTCTTTTGTGCACACTCGTGAGCACAATTGCAAAATCTTTTCATTATTCCTGTGAGGCAGTTTTAATTTTGGCTCCAGACTTTCATTTACTTTTAGTGTCAGTGTAATGTCCTGTTACCATGATTACAGCTGCCTGTCTTATCCATTAAATTAGTGTAAAAAAAAACAAAAAAAAACACCATTTAAGACATATTCCATTCTACTTGTCACGTCAACTCTGAGCAAACAGAACCAGTCGCTCGCAAGGTTTTCGAACACATCCTAATTAAATTTAATAAATCATTCCTCACATGCCACTGAAACTACTACTGGCTGCTAAAGGCTATTATTAAGATTCAAGGCTGCCACTAAGCCTGGAGCCAACAAATAATTAGGTAAAATGACTTTTAAGACAAAAAAAAAAGCGAGACTGATCTGTTTTTTTGAAAACTGTATGGATTTGAGTTTGTCTCCCTCGAGCGACATGCAAAAAGACTGACAGACAACAAGCTGATTAAAGTAGAAGCTAAGGACAAAATAATCTGTTATATGTGCTTAGATTAAACCAAAAAGGTTGATTTAAATAAACAAAAATAAAACTTTTATGTGGAAATAAATTGCTTCCTCCACTAACAAACAGTGTCAGTCATTTTATAACAAAAAGTTGTATTTTCCATGTACATTTATAAATCATCAACTTGATCTGTCGATAAACATACCTGACCAGCCATGTCAGTCATGTGACTAACCACAGTCTTCTTATTGAAGAGTATCCAAAGTGTGTTTTTAAAGTGACCTCCAGCAAACTAATTAGAAATTGTTAATTTAGGTAATGACACCATAATGACTTCAATAATGACTTTGTGGTTAAAGCTGTTTTGTTGTTGTTGTATTGTTTTTGATGACCAAGATAGTTTTTAGGAACCAGACCACTGAAGTGAAGTTTTATATCCAAACTTGTTTCATTTTGGTCCCAATTTTAAACTGGATTTGCTTCAAATTCATATCAGCCTTCTTAAATGAACCAAATAAATGTAACTTTATACTATGGGTAAAGAAAAGATCATGTGAATGATTGGCTCTTGCCTGTGTGTGGATTGTTGTTTTTGTCTGTTAGATGAAAAAAATCTTTGTACCGTTTAGTGAAAACACTACAAGCACCTTATCAACCCGGTACTACATTTCAGTCATTTTTAAGCACACTGTAAGTACATATGTTCCCACCAGTTACTAATATGCATCTTTAAGTGCATCTTGAGTGACAGCTTGTGACTGAATTTCAGTTATGCAAATGAGCATACCTCTGAGTAACAAAAAGGACAATTATACTGTAGGTTTTTGGTTCTATAAAATCACAAACACATTTCAATAATCTGAAGTAAACCCTTATTCAGACGTTAACCTGTTTAAGATCTGCATGAATCCCATTTACTGATGCTGCAGTGCACACTGCTATAATCACTGCTGCTGCAGAGATTAGCACAAAAGACAGCAGGAGGGTTTTTTTGTGAATAATACATCTTGCGACTGCTTTTTTAATGTAATTTTTTGGGAACTGAAAGAGCAAGAAAACATTCTAGAGCAAATGCTGGGGCTTGCATTGAGTCGTAACGAGTGAGTAGGTGGTCCTTCAGAGAAGCCCAGCTCACTTGTGCATTCACACTGGGAAGAGAATGTGGCCACGAGTGTCACAAACCACCTGACACCACTGATGAATGTGGCCTGAGTGATTGAAACAGAATGCATCTTCTAATCGTTCTGAGTGATTTCACACCTGTCCACTTGTGATAAGATCACCCAGTACGCTTGATAAAACCAGCACTGAAAAAGAGCAAAGTAGTGAAGAGGAAAATAAAATCCCAACAAAGAATAGTTTCATGTTTTGTTTCATTGGTCTGGACAGATTCATCAAAATGTTTAACAAACAATTTTTTTTAAATATTTTTTATAGAGATTCTATGTGCATGCTCTTGTAAGCATAGTCTACATGTCTAAATGGCTCTGTTTTATATATTAAAATCCTCACTGACCCTCAAAGAGGAAAATTGGAGATACAAACACTGATTCAAGAGATCTAGATCATCTTAAAGCAATTGTTTAAATCTTTTCAAATGGAGTTCTTTGTAAAGGTCAGAAACCAATAATACCCTACCTGTTCTTGATGGCTCTTTTAATGACTTTAGTTTGGAAAAAAATAGTTTCATTTCAAATGAACTGATAAGCTAATAGGTTGTCCCGGAAAAGCTAAAACCAAAATGGATTGCTGCCATTTAAAAACAACTTCATTTTAAAAATAAAAACTCTATAGCATTTTGTGTAAACACTGTTTTATATACTTTTACACTGCAAACAATTTTATATTAAATGGTTATTTTAATAGAATCCTATTGTTATTTGCAAAAAGCAGCAGCTAACTGTAGCACTTCTGAGACACATTCTGCAGGGTAGTCATGATATTTCTGCTGGAAAAAGCACACACTGTGAAACTAATGGTGATGTAAAGGTCTATAAAATAGTATTTGCATGAACTGTTGTGAGACCTTTGACATTGGAGTTGTATAAGACAGCAGCAGTCCCCAGTGATCCTGGTTCTGCTTGGACTAGGTATTAGCTTCTTAATCAGGTCAGAATTAAACTATTTATACTATAATATAAACTATTCCTATTCCAGTTTCCTCTCACATTAGGTTTATCTGTAACTCTAAAGTGTCTCTAGGTGGGAGTGTGAATGGTTGTTTGTCTCTGTGTGTCCCTGTGATGGACTTACGACCTGTCCAGTGTGTACCCTGCCTCTCACACAGTGACTGCTGGAGATAGGCACCAGCTCCCCACCACCCGAAAAGAAGTGGGTAAAAGAAAATTGATGGATGGATATTACTGTTGATAAACTGTCCACAGAAGTAGATTTCTTCAGTCTGTTTTCAAGGCTACTATTACTATTATTGTTACATCAGTTGATGACTAACTGTTGGGGTGTCTGAACCCCTCGGTCTTCTGACTTCTCACCCAGATTCATCTTAACTCCTTCTCATTATGTCACCCATTTCCAGCCAGCCGTTTGGTTTGACATTTTCTCACTATCATCCTTCTTACATTTCTCCATCAGATCGTCCCTTTTCTGCTTTTCTTCCCATCTTTTTACACTCAAAGCTATTTTCCTCACACATTTTTACTTCCTCGCTCTTCTGCTTCTTAAATTGAAGAATGTGAATAATGGGAATACAAATGTCTCTCAAGATAACTGCCCAGCCTTAGGCCTGTGAGAAAATGTGTGAGATGGGGAAAAAGAAGAGATGGAAAGAAAAAAAGGAGAACTCTCTTGAACACTGATGAGTAAATAAGTGCATGAAGCAGTCAATAGAAAGCAGGATTGAGTAATGAATCCCAACACAACTTGTATCAATATAAAGGCAGGGAGAATTTGGAAGTCAGGAGGGATTCTGGCCAAACAGAGCATAAAGCAGTCAAAGAATACACAAGTTATTCTCTGCATGGAAAATTAAAATGCTGTCTTTTCTTTAAATATCAATCTTTCTTTCTTTCTTTTTTTTCTTTTTCTGTTTTTATTTGTTTATTTTTTTAGCTGCTGAATATTTGTGAAAAAAAAACTGACATCTTGCTGTATTGCTCTTAATGTTGCTAATCTAACATCAGTTAAACATATAATAATGGGTTATACTAACCACTGGAGAGAAAATAATTATTGAATGTGCATCTACTACTGATTATGATTTTTGAGTCAGTCTGATTAAAGATGGCTGCCACACTTAACTGACTTTATCCAACATAAAAATGACTAAACCAAAAACAAACATTGCAAGATGGTTAAAATTTCCTTTGTCCATTTTGGTCTTTTACTCATTTTGTTAAAGAATAATACAGCTAATTTATTAGACTGTTTTGTGTCTGGGGAAAACATGAAAATAAATGTGTGTGTTTCTGTTTTTATGCTGCATGTTTTACTGAGTGTTTCTCATCTCTTTCTAAATCTTTCACTCTCTGCTCTCCCACAGATTTTCCTACTCTCATCTTCACCTAGCTTGCCCTCTACCTCATTCACTCCCACTCCCCCTCTTCATCAAAAGAGACTCTTTCTAAATAGAAATTTCCTTCCTGTCTCCATAGATTTTTCTTGATGACAACCCAACTCATCCGTAGAGTATAGTCACTGCCTACAGCAATGTACTCTCTCTTCTTCTGTACCAAGAGCCTGATTTTTTCCCCCACTTTCTTTAAACATAGCTGTCTCCCCTGCTGTTTGTTTTTGTGATATTTTAGGCACCAGGACAGTCCATGTGAGCTCACTTCCTTAAGGCTGCAATATCATCATACATAACAATTTTTACAATATGTGGTTGTTAAATAAAACATGTGTGTTTGATCTCTTTTTTTGTTGTTGTTTGTTTTCACAGATCTTTTTAGATGCCAACACCATTAAACTAGGAAACATTCCCCTTGGTAGCGCTGTAGACCCACTGGAAGGAGCACCTGCAGGCACCACCTACACCAAACAGACTGTGTATGAGCTGTGTGCCTGCGCTAACGGCAAGCTCTACCTGTCCCCAGCTGAGAAAGGCTCCACCTGCCAAACCACCAGTAACTTTTGTCTCTGGAGCTGAAAATGAGAGGATTACAAACACACAGGACATGCAGACTAAAGAGTTTGAAGCTAACGCTAGCCAACAGACTACAAAATCAACATGGATTGTGCAATGGATAGAAGTTGATGCCAGATAAAAAGCTGAATCAACATGGACTAAAGCATGGCAAGAGGTTCATGCACGTTCTGCAATCAAATGGCATGGATAACAGCTCAGCAGGACGCTAATGGTTGGTAAGAAACTGACTCAATAAGGACTGTGGCTTAGTATGAAGCTAATGCAAGCTAAAAGACAAAGTCAACATGGACTACAGCCCGCGTGAGGCCATTGCAGCACACCAACCAAATTAATAAGGATTGGTCAGTGGCCAATGCTAGTAAAAAGGATGGATGACTTGACACAAAAGGTGATTTTACACTAAGACAACTCATGGACATAAATGGGCAGTCTCATTTTATGGCTCTTGTTGACTGCCTGTCCTTTTTTTAGTTGCCGCCAGTATAGAGTTTGAAAGTCACAAAGATTGCTCTTGGGATTTGCTTTGTGTGTTCACTGTTTGACCAAAATATCCATGGAAACAAGCTCCTGTTTTTTGTTAGGATAAACAGAAATCATTTTGGACTGCAAATTCTACCATGAAAATGGTGGAATCAACCTGTCAGTTGGCGACAGTAAGAGACAGAAACAAATATGTTGGCTTAGCCCGATGGGTAGCTAATAATTAAATCAGACAATGTGTTTGTCTTACGGGAAGCTGAGGCTACCTAACGGACCAATCTATACCAGAAAGGCCTTCCCCCTCTTCCCTACCTTTCAAGTCTTTAAACCCTACATTGTTATGTGATCCTTCTGCATTAGTCTAAACTTGATAGTTACAATGTCCTCCAACCCCAACTTTTATAGGATAACTAATGCAAATAATTGTGCTTCAGCCTTGTATTCACCAGCTTTTTTCCCTCATATTATTTTCAGATCTTTTAGATTCACTTCCATATATTTTTGTTCCTTTTTTGGTTTCAAATCAGTTATTTTGCTTATTCTTGATTCTGATTATTTCCTACATTATTTCTGTTCTCTAACCTTCCACATTTTGCTTCAGCCCATAATGTTTTCTTATGTCTATGCACCTAGATGCACTTGTCTAGTTTGAAAAATGTCTTTCTTTTTATACATTACCTTCTACCAAAGTAGGAAAAAAAAACAAAAAAACATTGATCTGTCTGTTTTGCTACGGAACAGGTTTAACTATTTATCCTTGACATAACAGTTGTACCTATTGCTGAATTTTCTCTCTCCTCACTTTTGCTCATATCTAAATTCTGAAACATCTTTATGTGAGTATATAAAAATGCTCTTTTTGTTGTTTGGTAAAGGCAAATTATTTAAAACAAAGGTGAAATTAATTATAAATGTAAAGTTAAACATTTGAGACCATTTTTTAGCCAAGCTTTTAAACAGGCTATGGTTGATTCATCCCATGTCAATAAAAAATATACATTCTCATCCTGTAGTTTTTCTTTATTACTTTTTTATTTTTTATATGAAAGACCTTCTGCTCTTTTTATCAGGCCTTTTCTTTTGCTTCTCAAACATTAATAGTGTTTTTGTGCTCACTTTTCCCTTTAGTCTTTCCTTAGCTTTTTGTTATCTGAAGTATATTTACCATTTAACTCTTCCTGCTTACCTTCCGTCTTTACTCTCTGCTTTTTTTTTCCATCAGTTCAAAAATATTTTGCCCTCCTATCTCATCATTCATCTATTGCCCATCAATCACTAAATGACATATCTTGATGTTGTTTCCACATCCTATTTGTTATATCCCCATTCTTTAGTTCCGTCTTGACATCCCAAGCTTAAATATCAGGAAATCTATTCCCCTATTGTTACACCACAATCCTCTTCAAAAACAGCAGAAGCATAACAATAGAAGTTAAGAAGCTAAAACATTTTTTAACATCCAGGGTCAGGGTAAATGGCCTCCAGCAGGCTCACTTTGAACCCAATTTCCGCAATAGCTAAATAAAATAGAGTAAATCAGCATATCTGTGTGGTGAAAACCTTTTGAAAGAGAACGTGGAAGGATTTTGATTGTTTGTGTGTGGAATAAGACCCTGAGGCATTCTTTCTTTTTAAAACTAAATTATCCACAGGTGCCTTTGCTGCTGTTGGTAAAAGCACATCACAAACTGAAGATTCACACTACCCTCAGTGGACCATCTGCAAGTGTCTCTGAACTATCTATTATCAATCTACCTACCTATCTATTTGCTTTTCTCTTTTCCCTCCTTTCATTATATCCTCAGTTTGTAAAATTCTCAGAATATCCACCTTGAAAAGAATAATTCAATCCTGGTTTAAAGATTTGATTTTAGTTTTCTGATGTGTTCCCTTATGGTTTTATTCTTGGTAATAAAAAAGCACAAATAATGCCATGTATATATCAATACCAATAAAATACAAAATAAAACAATATTGTTTTTAAAGAGACTTCTTGTAATTTCATTTTTTTATTATTATTATTTTCATGTCTATGTTTCTGTTTTTAACTCTTTAGCAGTTCAATGCATTAAAACAAAACAAAGATTTGGTTCTATATCAGTTACTGAAACAAATTATTCACGACCTAAAAAAAAGAAGACTGCAGAGAAACAGGTATTGTTTTAAAATTACAAAGCACTTGTACAAAACCTGACTCACAATTACCAAACAATACACAAAAACACTCTTTCAGTAATTTTGCAGTGACATGCAAAAAGCATTTTCTATGTTATGAATAATAAAAACATAAATTACCTTTTTATCTTGGAATATTAGTTGACTCACATGTACAGAGTGAAGCAAACTTTCAGAGTATTTGTTGCTGTTTATACCAGTGCAGCTGCAGTTTTCATCAAAAACAATAAATCCTGCTAAGTAAAAAATAATACTGATATACAGCAGGAATCGTAACGCAAGATTAGTTTTACACTAAAACGAATAAGCTCCATTCGCACAGAAACATCTTTTTTTTTTTTTTTTTACTTTTTAGCTAGTTTTATTGTGGATGATTGAAGAAGCAAACCTGCCTGCAGACGCCTCAATTAATGATTAAATCGATTAATTGTTTTTAGTACAAAGACATAATAAACCAATAAATTTTAATTTAATCTTAAAACTGCATTGGTGCAGGGCTACTCTATCAGTCCTGTTGCATCAGGCTTGTTTATATCTATGAATTGGAACAAATTGATTAATCTTCAAATTACGAATCATAAATAATAAATTTAAAATTCTTTCTTGGTGTTATACAGATGGTTCAATGACTGTAGAAACAATGAAGCAAATCTGTATTTCTGAGGTGTAGAAATGATGCAAATAAATGAGCTGCTCAATGCCCTAGTAATGTTTACTGTTGTCAGAATGTTTCTACTTTTTCTTTGCAGGTAATTAAGGTTGTTTTTTTTTTTACCACGTTGTCTTGATTTACACACAAACACATACATACAGCAGAGGTCACCTTGACAGTGAGAATGGCCTCCAGTAACTGTTTTTGTTAGGCTCAGAGAATGAGAGCAGCCCGATGTTGTTACTGTTGTTTCACCAGCAAAGAGTGAACTGGCCTGAGGTGTTGGTTCTCTTGTCAGTGAAAGTCAATGACACTCTTTGGCTCAGTGAAAAGGCTCAGCTGGGGTCTTTTTTTACCTCACATAAACACATGGATATGCACGAAGCCCACCCCATCTGTCAGTGGGCAAGAAGAATGATAAACGTTAGAAAGTCAGTCCAGTAAGTGCTTTTGACTTTTAGGGAAAATCATGAGTAAAATAATGGTGTTTGGGATGAGAAGATAAGATCTTTTATATTATGGCCTATACATCTGCCTAATGAGCATATGACCTTTACTTTATGCTGATCTGAGATAATGACAAAAAAAGTATGCACAAAATAAATTTTAAATTTGCTTGTTATCTGTGCGCATACTGTGTGTGCACACATAAGCACACGGAGACATGAAAAATAGATAGGCTAACAGAAAATAAAAGGTAAAAGTGCAAAGCAGCTGTAAAAGACTAGATAAAAATAAAGCTATATTCCAAAACTGCAGCCTTCCTGGGGCACTGACAAGCACAGTATTTTATCTCTTTAATGATGTGACCAAGACAGACAGTTGATACACAGCCACTACTAACATCCATCCCCCATTTTTTTTCCCCACTTTTTTGTGCAGGTGTGAAAGGCAGGGTACCACTAATATAAACAAGATAAGATAAGAATGACTCATTAAATACCTAAATGCAGATTTTGAGCCAGTAATGACTAACAGGGACAAATGGGGAGGGTATAGTATTAATTAATGGATTTAAGAATGGATTAGTTGCACCTTTTACAAAATCTGTTCTCAGACCAGGCAGTGAGGCATTTTTTGTAGAAAAAAAACAAAATTTCATAAATAATAAAAATTTAAAATTTAAAGTTCTAGGGTTGAGCATTTTAAGCAAAAACACTCTTCAATTTTGTCTGGTAATTATTCTGTTTTTCTTCAATAATTTGACCCCCACCCACACACCCCTATCTGGTCCAGTTCCGCCAGTCTCGTCTAACCCCCCCACCCACCAGCCACTGCTCCAAACATAAAACCAACTTACAGTTATAGCAAGCTGCTGCAGCCACTATATGCACTTGGAAATAACTGTTATATACATATTTTATGTATATAATTTTGATTGATGAAGATGTAACGGATTGTAAAATAGTGTTCATATGAACTACTATCAAATTTTAACATTCCAGTTGTTCTAAGATGGCAGCGATCCACTTTGTTCTTGGTTCTGCTTGGACTAGCTAGCAGCTTGTCAATTTGGTGAGAACTAATTTTTATTTCTCCAAACAGAGGGCATTTCAGGAGCTATCTACAACAGGTAATATATTAATTGTTCACAACCTTTCCACAGAACCCTACTTCAAAAGATCTGAACATTGGCTTAAACCTGAAAATGCAAAATAACCACTTTTTCCATAAGTATTTTTCTTCTTACCGATCAACATGTACATATGTAAGATACCAGTCCTTGGTTCACATTTTGACAGTGCGATTCAGAGAGTTTAAGTTATTATGTTAACACCAGAGAATCTAGATCCCTTTGAATTATTAGGATGTACTGGAGAAGACTTAACACATTGATGTGTCTCTCCCAGAATACCAGATTTTGCAACTAATGATGGAGCTTAAAGTTGCAGAACTCCTGAAAGGTCATTTCTTTAATGAATTGGAGAATAAACTGTTTTCATATGGATTGTGCCAAAAAACAAAACAAAACAGAGATTTTTTCCACTCCTAAACAGTAATGATAACACTGTAATTATTACCCCTTCACTGTTGAGTTTTATTATTGTGTTGAACTTTTGCACTCTCATACACAAAAAGAACAAGTCACCTGTGCAAATTTGTAATAGTACAAAGTTTATTTTATAGCAAGTTTTTTTATGCTCGTTTTGTATAGAACTGATGTCGTACTGTTCATGGACAACACCTTTTCCTTTATCCCTGTTATTGTTGTAATATTTTGATTTAGCTGTTAAAAACTGTGGATAAATGCCATGTGGGTGGGGAAAACCAGTTCACTCTGTCGCAAAACTGACACTTTTTTTGTTTTGAAAATACAGAGACTTAGTGCTGGGCTTGCCTCGTGACTCACTTCAGAGGTTGCAGGGTAAATTGTAATACCAACCCCCACATCTCTCACATTAATCATTTCTCTCTCTCTGGGAGGTCAAATAAAAGACAAAGTAGGGACAAAGTACTGTAGGGATTGCATGTAAAACAAAACACACCCTTAGGGTTCCTGCTTCTTTTGTGTTTGAGTTTATTTCTGTTTTTGAGGTGTCAAAGCGGCAAAGTGATATTAAAAAGCTTCTTATTTCGTTAATCACCTTGCATGCGGTTTGTTTGTGCTTCTCTTCATGGGTTTTTCACGGTTCTAATTGGCTCTGTGGCACTTGTAACTCAGTTACCACCAATTACAACTGGGTACCAATTATCTGTGCCTGTGTGTAGATCAGTAATGACTTTAGGGTATATCCCATGGAGTTTGAATCAATTTTGCTGGCTATGTAAAAGTGATTGTGATTCATTATGAGCACACCCTCTTGTGACTGAATAGCGATTTGTGTTTTCATCTTTGGTTCATTAGAAGTCATCAGGCTTTTGGTCAATACCATCAACCGGGGGAACACAGTGAACATCTTTGAAGCAGACAAAAAAATGTTTGCCTTTATCTGCCGACAGTCTTTCATCCTTTGAAACCTGTATCAGGTAATAAAGGACATTATCAGCAAAACATGGCATCCTTTTTTTATTGCGTTTCATATACTGGCCAATATGTCCACTGGTAATAAGTTTAGTCTTCCTTGAGGTTTACAACCATGGCATATTGTAAAGTCATACAGTTGTCTGTTCAAGAGTTTAAACTTTAAACATATAGAAAACAAGAATGCCACAACTAGCAGCTATTCAAGGCAGGTAGAAAATTTCACTGTTATGGGGTTTTGTGGGACTTTGTGATGGTTGGGTTTGCTTTTCCCTGTTTGAGTTTTTGTAATTTCCTTATGCTGGTGTTTTCAGTCATCCCATACATGGTAAATCCAAAAAGGGGTAAAAACAAAAGCAACTGGACTTTTATTCTGTAGCTGAAGAGTTTTCACTTCTCATTGAAACATGAATAACAGAGAAGCCCAGTTGTTTTTTTGTCTTTTAACCTTTTTAGGATCTGTAGATCCTTATTTTTCAAATATTTTCAGTTTGTGGATAAGTATATTTCTGTAATATTGCCATTGCTGTCAGTGTGATTTCAGTTTAGTCACCTGAGTTTTTTGTTGTTGGTGGTGGTGGTGGTTGTTTTTCTTTTCCCCCTTAGTCTGGCATCCCAAGATTATTTTGTTTTCTTTTCCATGTCCATTATTTCCTCCCTTCCTCTGTTTAGTCTTCCACACACACCTGTTATTCATTCTGCCAGTCAGCACAGCTGTTCTCATTATCCAATCAGCCCTCCCAGTATAAATAGTGTTCAGCTCTTGGCATCATTTTACCACATTCACATCAGTTTTGCTCACCTGCTCACAGTATTACAAGAAACAAGTTTAAGCAGGATGAATTTTAATTGTTAAGATTAATGTTAGAAGTTAATTTAAAGAGTACAAGGAAGAGCAAAATGATCATGCAACAAAAGGTTTTACAGTGTTTGTACAAGTAACTTTATAGTATGTCTAGAACCAAGTTTTAAACTTTCAGAAGCAACAGTATGTATTTGTTATTTTAATAAATTACAATCTTACAAATTGTAAGTGTAGCAAAAAGAGGTGACCAGTAAGATCTTTTGTCTTTGAGATTTCTTTGATATCATTGTGTACATAATATCACAGATTAAAAAATAACAATTTCTAAATTCACATTTATCTGCCTTCCTATTCTAACCTTGGGGTTTCCGTTTTGGTTTATTACTCTTTAGGCCATCTACTCTAAATGTTTTGACTGATTTAACAGTCTTTGTTTTTCAGATTTTATCAAAACAAACTTCCTTCCCAGCAAACCAGGACAAAAAACATGGAATTCTAGAATATTGATGTAAAAAAGTAGCAATTTGTTTATAATCTATTAAGAATTATAAACGGTTCTACAAATGTGTTTTAAACTCAAGAACCGGAGGCTCTCATAAGCTTTTGTGCTGTTCATGAGTCAGACATTTTTATGTAAAAACAAATCAAAATGCTACACATTGTATTTATAATGCCAAAAAAGTCAAAATCTGTCAAGTTAGTAGCCAGGTTTTAGAGTAACCTGTCATAATGATGTGAACTGCTTCAACTCTTCAGCTATAACTGAATTTTTTTGTAGTCAAATTTCAAAATACTAAAACTATAATATCTCACAAATCAACAGTGTCATGGTTACATAAGTATCACTGAACTTTTTTGCTGCTTTGTTTGTTTAAAAGATGACAGAAATATGCAAATGCAGCAAAAATCAAATCAGCATTTATTGCATATGGTTAAGGGGAAAGACGTATCATGAGGTGAAGGATAAAACCAGGAAGGGACCAAAATATTTAAGATGACACAAAGGTGAAGAGAGAAAATGCGATAATGGAACGTATTGCTATACTGAAAACACTCATTAACCTCCCCCCTTCTCTCCAACCCTGGTCGTTCAGCATTTTACAATAAAATGATGGAGTGAAAAAGGGGGGAGAAAAGAAAGCACAAACCCTTCATTTAGTTTTCCATCCTGATCTCATGAGGAGAGAAATTGGAAACAGAGACATGGCTCTTTAGACCTTGAGGAAATTAAATACTGCATTCAATGGGCAGACGGACTCAATCATGCCATGCTTTTGTAAAATTACTTGGGAATTGAATCCCTCGCCGCTTAGCTGGGGATGTTATTGCTCTTGTAGCTATTTCTGTTAAACCAAGCCTGGGCAAAGGCCGGGTCACACAAGCACTGTGTGTATATCTAAGAATCAAGATGAAATACACACATGCAGTAACTGAATCACACACACACAACAATATTTCAGATGTATTCATTTATATTATTACAAGTACATAATACTGTTTATGTATGACAGAACACACAAATTAAATACTCTGCATGTGTACACACACATCCAAACAATAAAACAGAGAAATGTGTTTGCATACTCAAATAATTAAATTTAAGAAAGAAGAAATTCAAAGCTTCTATCCTTCTGAAGTCAACAAAGATTGTTTAAATATATCCTAGTAGAGTGTTCATTTTTTATGTTTACTTTTGATTCAGTGTTTGGTCTTCAGTTGCTCATTTTAAACCATGTAAACAAAATGACTATGACACACACTTTGTTTTCTGTTTAAAAGTTTGCGTAAAGGTCTTATTAATTAGTTAAAATTCCCAGTAATCCATTAACCTCAATCAACTCAATTAATATGTGTATTGTTTATTTAAATATGTATGTTTTCCAGGTGCAGCTGTGCTGTTTAAAACTACTCCACTCATTGTATTTATTTTTTTATTTGATATTGGCCTTTCCTCCATCTCGGGTCACCGGGCAACTCCACTGATGACTGACTCTGCTATGACAATAATCTCTCTTTTCACAACTAAGGGATGCTGATTAGCTAAATTTATGTGCATATTCTCTGTAAGAAATTGGATGCACTGTTGTACTGTATCTATCACACCCAGAGGAGCCGTTACAGACGATACGAGAACATAAAGAAGTAATGCAGCATTTTCTTCTCGTATAAAAATGACTCATGTTTCATGTTGGTGTGTTGCATAAGAGAGGGAAGACAGAAGGAAGGATACCACTTCACTGAAACATTGTTCTTCCTTAACAGCTTTACTGACACCCCAACGAGTGGAAAAACCTAAAGACAAAAGGATGTAAAAATCAAGCATCAGGTAATATTTCAGTTCAGTATTAGGAATGGGTTGAACGAACAAACACAGGCTGGAGCTGCAGGCTTGTTATTCTGTGTAATGTGATTTGTTTGTTGAGTTTTGAAGAAAAAGGACGTCGTTGGAAGGCTTTCATTTTGGTGTTATCTGTGTGTGTGTGTGCATGCGTGCGTGCGTGCGTGCATGGATGTGTTTCACCCTGACAATGAAGAATTGTTCAGATTTTTGAAAACACTAAAATACTCTCCAATTTTTTCTGAGCTTGCAAAAATGCATATATGAGAATATATATGTATGTGTGTATATATATGCCTGATGAGGAAATAAATCAAACTGAGGAAGAGCTAAGTTTAAAAATGCTTTTGTATGGGTGAAGGGAAGAGAGGACAAAGAAAAGCTTTGAAAATTTTAGACGTGAAGAAAAAAACTGAGTCTTACAAAATAACCTGACTGCTAAATTACAGATCTTTTTTTTTGTTTGTGCCTGTAATTTAAAATCTGTTGCAACATTCATTTATGTCAGGTTTAAGTCACAGATTTTAACCAGATTCTTCCTTAACGTCATGATAAATGAACCATAAAACAATCATTTGTAGTTAAAGAATCTTAATGCTTTCTGAACGACTGTATTAATCTCCCTTGTGTTTAATTTATGTGCCTACTGAATATTTTTCCATGTCGTGAAAGTTTTTGGCTTGCAATGGACAGGATGTCCTCACTGAGTGTACGTAAAAAGCACAAAGCCCTTTTTCTCACAAAAAAAAAACAAATTCTTGCTTTTCCTTTTTCTCTCTGCAAGCTGTTGGCAGCAGGAGCGGCATATCTGCAGAAAAAACTCAAACCAAAGGTGGCAGTGTGGGAAGCTGGGTTGCAGATTGAGTTTGTTGTTTGGCTTTACCTTTCTGTGGGTTCACCTGTGCATGTGTGTGTGTGGGTGTGCGTGTGTGCTTGCCCTCACATGGACACGTGTATCCTCTTCCCGGTGTTTGCTGCCCCACCTGTCGGGGGAATTTGATCAATGTGGACTCCATATGGTGAGACTAATGATTAATGCTTACTAAGGCCTGAGCGCACCCACACAGGTTTCCAGACACACGTAGATATAATCGGAGCAGATACTGAAGCTCATACCCCGGGACATCAACGGGCTCCGAGCTTATACCTACAGAGTTGTGAACAGTAAGTCCACCTGAAATGTCTGTTTAGCCAAGATAAATATTCAAGACTTAAAGTAAATAATGCAAAAAGAATCCTGTTGTGAGCACTAATCTGATGGTATTCTACTTTAGGCCCTAAAATAAGAAAATGTTTTATACATTTTAGAATATCTTTGATTATATAACAAAAATACTAAGTAAACCACCTTGTAGGAAACTTTTGCAATAGTTTTTAGTTTAAAAACTGCAATGCATTATTGTGATCAAGGAGTCACAAAGGCTGCTCAAGCCCTTCTGTTGGGCCTCATGATAAAGAAAAAGCTGCTCTTTTACAATGTGTTGCCACAAAGGAACATCTTAACTAGTTGGTGATTCAAAGTTTTGAGAAAATTGTGAAAACAAAAATTGCACGCATTTGGTCTTATTTGATATATTTACCACTAAAAATATTCCTCATGGTTTAGTATTGGTCAGTATTCCTTGCAAAACAATCAAATTGGTAATGTTTGGACAGTTTCATGGAAACATTGAAAAGAAATCCTTTACTTTAGTCAAATGATTTACTTGGTTATTGTTTTCTTGTGAAATGCATTTTTTAAAAAGCTTTTTATGACACTAATATTGTGTTTCTTTTTGTTTTCTGCCATTCTTGGCGTGTGGTGGTCTTAGGTTATTTTGCATGAGCGTACAGGTTTGCGTTCATGTAGATTTCCATACAATTGGAATGCTTTGGGAGTGGATACCTCCTGCTGTGTGCTACAGGATCCATGCGGAGCTCACAGCATCAATGATTTCCAGAATTTTACAGTTCTCTATCTCACCTCCATTCATATTAAATGAGCTCAGGCTGAGAGCAGGAAACAGAATTTTATCTCACAGAAAATGGTTTTCAGACACGTTTCTGAGCCCACGCAGAGACATCCACAACCGTTTTGGGAATGATTTCAATGCAGAGTTGCCTGAGGGTCTGATTATGGCTATCCTGTGTTGGTTTTTAGCTTTGTTCTGTGGGTAATAGGAATTCTCCGAATCCAAATATTTTTTTAATAGTTTGTATGTATTGTATGACAATGATCAAATTTTGGAGAATTTTACTTTTGAGTTTGTTCTGTTCCCCCTCATGGTTCTTCAGGGAGCTGTAAGCTTCTCAAGCTCTTTTCTTAGAACCACTGCTTGGGTTTTAGAATATTGTTTTGTTTTTATTCCCAGTATAAGTAACTTGTAGTATGTCTGTGTTTTTCAGCAGCATCCAATTTTCTGTCTTTTGTTGTTCCAAACACTTGGAATCCTTTCACTTCCATCAGATTTAAAACAGGTTTCTTTTCAATTGAATGCAGAGTTTAAATCATTTGCATATTCATTCTTCATTTCAATATAAATTTTTCATAGCATTTCAACTTCTGTGAGAAGGTACTATATAGCTGCAGCCTTTTTAAAGCTTTTTTTCATATGCTCGCACAGTCTCATACTGAGAGCCCAGAGAGGTTGCCTTCCATTTGCATGTGTTTTATACTAAGCTGAAAATTGCATTTGTTGATGTTCCTGGATTAGCTTATTTAGGATTTACTAGAAAGCCGTGGGTTGTCTAAACAAGCCAGAGAGGATTTGGCTGTGAGGGGAGTATGTGTGTGAGCGTGTGCTTTATATGAGTGTGTGGGTGTTATTCCCAAATGCATGTGCATTGAAGTGCCCCTGTTTACCTTGCAAAGTTTGCACTCTTTGTGCATGAGGACTTTATGTACAAAGTTTGTATAGGAAAATGTGTGCATCCCCTCTAAGGGGGGGTTGTACACTTTTTGATGCATGTGTGTGAGAAAGTTAAATCAGTTGTGTACTGTGCGGCAGTGTACCTTTTATGGCTACACATAAACAGAAAATTTAACCATGTTGCAAAAATTTTGCAAATGCTGATATGCTTCAAAAGCCTCTGTTATTATAATTCTCTAACTCACCACAGTAAAGGTCTGTAAGAACATTTTCTTTTTTTTTTTTAAGAATCACATTGTTGTGATTACAGCTGAGATAAGCAAGACTTCTGATAAGTTGTCTAGTGAAACCTTTCAGGGCTTCACTTCCCACTTGAATCCCATTCTTTTCCCACACAAACAAGCTCTATTCCAAGAGAACAAAAGCCTCTCCAAATAAGATTACATTAGGTTTAGAAACACTAAATTTTGAGGGTTTTATCAAGGAAAAACTAAGAACATTTGTCTTTCAGCTATATAAATATTACAGACGGCGAAATCTATCATGGTAACCAAACTGTGGTGGAATTTGCAGAAATGCTGTAGCACTGCTGCTCTTTAATTTATAATTCTTCTTGTAGGATTAAGCATCTCGAGAAACTCAAGTGCTACAATAGAAAAGACATACAGCAAATATTGATCTTTTTTTACTTTCAACTCTCAAAGCACCTCTTGTTTTAAGCAGCAATATTTTGAACATCCATATATTTTTGTGGAATCCGTTTCTGCATTTGGGGAGTTGGCTGTGACACAAAGGCAAACACACAGTACTTACACAAAGAGAGTCAGCAAGTATTAAATAATGCAAAATGTGATCAGATCCATGCTGGTGGATTCATGTGTATGCATGATTTATTCACACACCTCGCTCTGTCTTTTATTTGAGGTGAAAAACCAACTTCAGCTGAAGAAACTAAAAAAAAACAAGACGAAAATTTGGAGCTTTATGCATAAAACTCTTTTGGTTGATGGGTAAAAGTGTTTGTGAAGACAAAAAAGTGCATTTGTGTTGTTTTAATCAGATTTATAAATCTCTGCATGTGTATAGTTCCATTTAAAAAATCTCCCATGTTCTTGAAGTTGCATGAACTACATGTTTGTAAATTCCATTCTATTATATAGTCTTGAAAGGGCTTAAACATTTCCTACCTAATTATTTTCATTCACTAACATTTGCACCACAACTACATAGATTTGACAATTAAGGTAACGACAAATACAAACTCTAATTTTATAAGGAAAACTTAGGTAATCAGGAAAAGCTATTTTGTTTAGATTTTTGGCCCAAATTTTACAAATGAAATAAAAAGGTATTAGAAGTTAATAACCCTGCGAAATCAGAGCAAAGATAAATACAAGTATATCTATAGTATGTCTATACAAGTTAGACAAAAGCACCATCAAGGCTCCAAATTACTGTTAAAATTCAAGCAGAGCAGCAAGTGGAAGTTAAAAGTAATTTAAAAGCCAACGCTTACCAAGTGCCAGAAAATCAAATAACTGTTTCATATCATATTCACACAAAAACGTTTATCCTAAGTAGGGTCCTACAGAATCCATTTTTATTTATTCCAAATTTTGTTTAATGTTATCGCAAATTCTGCTTTTTCCTGTTTGTTTTTTTTTTACTGCTAAATGTTGAAAAGGCACTGCAAAAAGTCATATCTTTGAAAAAAATGCACTACCACATGTGTATTTTGTTTTTGGTGCTAAACCCAGACATTTTGTGAATAAGCACTTCACATTTTTTGCATCTTAAAGAAAGGGCCCCCTTGTTTGTACTGCTGTCACTGGCATGACTGCAGTTACAATCAGTTTCAACAAGAACATAATACTATGTAATAAATGATTAACAAATTTAAACAAAGGAGCAGACAACAGCTTGTTTTATGTGTAAACTGTATCAACTATCTTTTTCATTTTGATTCTGTAAATCACTCCAGTAAAGTGGGATAATATGAATTATTTACTTTTATAATGCTAAAATGTCACATTTGGTGTTTTACTGATGATAGTTTACACAAACCTTCTAAACTTTTAAAGTCTACAATATCTCAGCCTTACTTTCAAGCTTGCATGCCCTAGTTTGTAAAAACTGGATTCAGGCAAATATATGTATGTTTATAGTGTTGTGTGTTGCTTTCTGACCGTATCTGCATAGTGTTTGTGTATGCTTGTGTGTATTTGTCGGTGGTGCGTGCATTATCAGTCAAAAATGATTGACAGTCAGCTGCAGAGTACCACTGATAAAGTCTGCTTCTTACTCTCTCCCATCTCTCTTTCTCATTCTTCCCATCTAAACCAAAATTTCTCTCCTCCTTCCATTCACTGCCTCCACGCAACCTTGCAGCCGAGGACAACGCTGAATACCTTCCATGATCTGATAAATCTGTGCACTGCTCCACCAGCACAGGTATTTGCTGTTTATCACAGTGTAAAAACTTTTGGAAATATTGTTGTGGTGTTTTATCAGTGGTTGTGGAAATGAAGAAGAGAGTAATGTGACAAAGATCCTGAGCTACAGAGGAGATATTGCAGGTATGCTCTGTGCACATATTTGAGCCCACACTCTTTAATCTATATTTTTGATGTGAGTGGTACTAGAATTTTAGGTGGAGAAGAAAGTTTGCTTAAGCAACATTACTTTTAAGTTGGAAGGTTATGCCTTTTAACCATGTATCTAATGTAGATCTAAATAGAAATATTAAAAAAAAATTAAGTATTTAGACTTTAAAAAGAATGTTTTGATCATTTGAAGTGGAGTTCTGTCAAAAGGTTATAAAGGTTTGCTTTTTAAAAGGAACATGTCATGAAAAAAATATATACACTATTAACTCACTTTCAGGAGCTCAGGGAATTCCAGTGTGGTACCATGATAGGAGGCTACCTGTGCAATAAATCCAGTCTTGAAATTTCCTCACTACTAAATATTCCACAGTCAACTGTTAGTGGGATTATAACAAAGTGGACACAATTGGGAATGACAGCAACACGGCCATAAAGTGGTCGGCCACTTTAAATTACAGATCGGCTCAGCGGATGCTGTGGAGCGTAGTGAACAGAGGTCACCAACATTCTGCAGAGTCAACAGCTACAGACCTCCAAACTTTATGTGGCCTTCAGATCAGCTCAGGAACAGGATTTTGAGAGCTTCATGGAACGGATTTGTGGAAATAGTTTAGTGTTGGCCCCTTCCTGTTCCAACATGTGCACCAGAGCACAAAGCAAGGTCCATAAGGACATGGACTAGTGAGTTTGGTGTGGAAGAACTTGACTGACCTGACGTTAACCTGATAGAACACCTTTGGGATGAATTAGAGCAAAGACTGAGAGCTAGGCCTTATCTTTGAACATCAATGTTGGACTTCACAAATGCACTTCTGGAAGAATGGTCAAAAATTCCCGTAAACATCCTCCTAAACCTTGTGGAAAGCATTCCCAGTAGAGCTGAAGCTGTTATAGCTGCAAAGGGTGGGCCAACATCAGATTAAACTTTATGGATTAAAAATGGGATGTCACTCAAGTTTGTGTGTGTGAACGGAAACAAGGTAATACTTTTATATGTACTTTTGATGTGCTTGAGAGAGAGAATATATTCAAATGTCTAAAAAATTTCTAAAGCCAGTACCACTTCAAAAAGTCTGAAATAACATCAGTCTGGCACTTTGTGTCCCTCTAGGTTGGAAAATATCACTTTTAGTGAGTAAATCAGATTCATAGCATGCAAGATTTTTATTGTTGGCTTTACAAACCAGCATGCATCCTTACTTCAATGACTAGCCTTAGTGCCCAGTAGATTTTTTATTTGTTTGGAAGTTTTCAGAAAAAGTAAGTAAAAGACTTTTTATATTCACAAGTCACTATTTGCTGAACTGTTTTGCCAATCTGGGCTAGTTTAGCTCTGGACTTGTGAAGAAATTGTGCCTAAAAGAAGAATGCCTTCCAACAATCTGAGACAGGTCTTCAGATGAGGAAAATGTCTTTGCTTGAAAAATAGTTTAAATGTTGTTTGCTGTTTAGCCCTAGCTAACTAAATAGAAGCTGAAGTAATAAATCTAATGTCATGGGTAGTTGTAGAAATAGCCCAAATGCAGACAGAAAGGTTCTTGATTGAAACAAACTTCAGTGACTAAACTGAACGTACAGGATCCTCAGGGGATAGATGCTGTCTACCTGCAGTGTTTTTTTTTCTTAATAATTGTTTTTCTTCAGTTGTTCCCATCTGTTCAGTATTCTGATTGGTTCGGACTGAAATGGCTGCATCACAATGTCAAAGATGTCCCAATGTCCCACCGTAGGTAAAGTGATGTAAGTATTAAGACTAAAACTTGTCACAGACAACCCTTTAAAACATCTAGAAATTGTTTTAGTCTTATACAAGTGCAGACAGGTAGAGTATGAAAGTTGCTCGGGCAGAAAAAGTTTTTGGCATGAGTGAATCTCACCTAAAACTAGTCCTGGACACTAATGCGTTCTGGCAGCCGTGACTCAGGTAAACAAAATACACAGTAATGCTGTCATGAATAGTCAAAGCCCACCGCGTCACTTTTAATTACAGTTTTCATTTGTGTGTGCGCCAGGGATGCATTGTGTGCAATTTATCTCAAAAATGGATAAACATATCCTTCAAATTAAAAAGGATCAGAGGAGGCGGCGTAAGCTGCGCCTTTGTGGAGACGAATCCCCCTGAAAACCTCCTCGCAGTAACGTAATGGATTTGGGTTTAATTACAAACTTGTTCACACACACACACACACAAACACACTCACAGACAGTGGGTAACAGAGCAAACACATCCCCCTGTTTGCAGTAGTGTAAACATGAACGCATAGAACAAATTTTACCTCAGTTTGCAATGCAAGAGACATGAGGACCTGCATTCACAAACACACAATGCCCAAACATTTTGGCAAATGAATACACAAACATCCCAGTCCACCCCTACAGTCACTGTGGGACAAATGAGAATAACCAGTGTTAAGAGAAATTTTAAATTTGTCATCTGTCAGTCATCATGAGCATGTTAAGGGACTAAAGTAATTAAAAACCTTTGTCATGTAGTTTGTAATGATGAAGGAGACAAAGAAAGAGTCCATGGGCTGAATTTTTATTCTGGGAGAAATGCTTTTGTCACTGTGATATGATTACATACATTTTATCTTTTGCCCTGGGTTCATTGGAAATAACTCTGCAAAACGTAATAAGCCCCTATGGCTGGGAAAGATGATACACTGCATTTTTCTTGGATTTAATCAAAATGCCTGATATGGAAAACTTTGTTTTGCATTCTTTGATTATTTTTCAAAATAAAAATGAAGCCTTGCATTTGTAATGAAAGAACACAAAATTGTTAAGATTTTATACATTTATCACCGACTGCCGCTGAAGACGAAGCGGCAAAAATGTTTTTGCCCTTGTCTGTGTGTGTGTGTGTGTGTGTGTGTGCATTTGTCTGTACCATCAGCAAACTATCTCATGAACCAGAGCAAGGATTTTAATTAAATTCTCGAAAAGTAATCACTGGATGACCAGCTACTAGTAATTACCTTTTGGAGTCAGTCACTTTCAAGATGTCCACCACATCTAAGCAAACTTAGAAATCTTAAAAATGGTTATAACTCTTGCAATTACACAGATTTTGAGCTCAAATTTGGAACTTCAGTAGCTGAGACATAAGTTTATTTATAAGGTAATTTACGAGGTTCGACCAAAATGGCTGTAACTTATCTCATCATAGATGATTAGAGTTAAAACTCTAGTATGAAGGGCAGCTGGCAATATGCATTCCATCAAACGATATTTCATTTCTTTTCTTTTTTTTATCTGCTGCGAAATTCCAGCCCAAGACACTAGTGGGGGGATATTTTACACCTCAGATTATCAGCAGCCTTCCCACTTACTGAGAGTGACCCTGAGTCTCACACAGTTTGACAGCGAGGGCTCATTAGAAGTGGAGTAATTCTCCACTGCAAGGCCTGCCCTATTCAGTATTAAACCATGAAACAGACATGATTTAATGTCACACTAATCAAGCCTTCCACCATGCAACTCTTGTGTAAATCACCTAACAGAGGTTAAAAAATAATGACAGTGTCTTATTTTGGCAAGCCCATGGTGTATTTGTATGTGACTGATTGCAGACCACTTCCATCAAAATTTCATTTTTAGCTTAGGATAAGGGCTTGGGGAACAAATTCTCAAAAATCAAGACCATTTTATTTAATCTAAATACAAACATAAGTGGTTTAAGCACTTCACAGCTGTTAGACTGCTAGGTGTATACTCAGATTACTAATAGCTGCATCATGGTTTCATGCTATAAAATAGAGAAAGAACACTTTTTGTCAATGTGGTTGTGTGATGTACAATATTTAATTTTACTGATGTTCAAATTGTCAGACCAATATCATTCAATACCTATCATGTGTCAGGATGTCTTCTAACACCTGTATCTACATCAACATATACCTAAAAATTTATACTACTGATTTCAAAGGAAGGTAACACCACTTGAAATGTGTTTTTGACCTTTTAGTTTGTAGTTTCTGCTGCAAATAAACTATTTGTTATCATTTTTGTCATGTTGCTCTTTGATATATGTTAATGCTTGTCACTGATAATAAGGCTTATATGACTTATTATTAGTTGCTTGATAAGGACTATGTTTCTCGGCTGCCTTGGGAATGCCTTGGGATTCCCCCCGGAGGAGCTGGCCCAAGTAACTGGGGAGAGGGAAGTCTGGGCCTCTCTGCTTAGGCTACGGACGGACGGACGGACGGACGGACGGACGGACGGATGGATGGATTTACAGTCAATACTCTAGTTAAGTTCATTTTTGCCTACCACCAAAAGACTAAGGTAGAGGATAATGTGGGTTTCTATAGGTGAGTTTGTTTGTTACCAACACATCTCATGAACCACTTAATAGATTTGAATGAAACTTTCAGAATGTAATTTTTGTAAATGCATATATATCTGATTAACAATTCAAAGTGGCTGCCACAGCTAGCCGAACTTAAAAAAAAACACAACAAGGGCTATAACTCAGTGGTCATAGAATGATTATTATTAAAATGATTATTATTATTATTATTAAAATGATTATTATTATTATTATTATTATTATTATTATTATTATTATAGCTAAAAGTCATCCCCAACACATATTCTTAGTGTTAACAGATTGCACTTTTTTTTTTTTGTTTAAAAATTTGCCATTAACTATTTGTAGTCAACCCTGTCTGCCTGTTAGCAATATATCTCATGAACCACTGAAGAAATCTAAAGAAACTTTCAGAAATTGATCATTGGGTGTACATCTACAAAGGAGCAGCCTTTGGAGTCAACTTAATTAAAGTTGGCTACCACAACTAATCAACCTGTCAGTCAACACAAACATGTCCATCAGTCAGTCAATTTTATAGATATTGAGCAAAAACCTTTTATGTGGTAGTAGCTGAGAGTTATTCATAACACTTACTCTGAGCATATCTCACAATGTCACATAAGACTGCATATAATGTTTTTATTTTTTTTAAGGTTTGACCAAAACAGCTATACCTTGTTATTTTTCAGCATAAAGATGATCTTAGTCTTAAACTCTGACATGAAAAGTGATGGGCAATATGCATTCCTCTAAGGAATACTAGACCTTTATTCCTCTTCTATTTATGGCAACATCACACTAGAGTTACAGCTTGTCAATTCGTACCACAGTAATTTGAAATTGTCTGAGCAGATTTGAAAGTGAGTAGAAGTCTCCAGCAGCAGGAGAGCTATGAAACCAGAGTCGAGGACCAATTTGCATATTTATAGATATCCTAAACTAAATTAAACAAAAATTTAAAGTTACATCTTAGCCATTCTAAAGCATAAAGTGACTGTTTTTGGAGCAAAATGTTCAAATATTTAATTTTGATAAGATGAAATGAGTTTAAATGGCTTTAATCAGAGCCAGAGCAGGAACTTCAAATTTCATCTAAACTTGGATCTCACAGTGTTTCATTTAGCTGCTCCACAGGGAAAACTTAAGGCACTGCTATCCTGATATGCATGGTGAGTTGGGACAATTATATTTCCACCAATTTTAAAAGTCCAGCAAAACTTGTATAGAGATAACTTTTCCATGTAGTGTTTATTAAAATGAAATGAAATGAATCTGTAAAAGTGGAACAGCCTCACAGAAGCTTATCAAACGATGATAATCAACCTTATAGTACTGAATTCAATCATTTTCTTCAAAATATTGCTTGGACCACAAAAGATTAATTGTTTTACAAGATTCTAATTATAATTTTGAGGCAAAATTGGATGAAATTGTCACCACAAAAAATGTATTTATAAGGCAAGCAGCTGTTTTTGTTGAGGAGGTTTTTAGTGATTAAGAGTACGCGACTATCGAGCAAAAGATTAATTTAATTCCCTTTTTAAAATTGACTTGAACAATTTTTATTTTGCTTTTTTTTTTTTTTTTTTATTAATGGTTGCTGTTTACTTTAGTCAGTGTTGTTTTAATTTAATCATTAAAACCTTGTAGTTAAGTGAAGAGATTGAAAAGTACTGATTTAGAGGAAAAATAAGTCATCAAAAAACACACTTAAAAAAAAAAATCACACCAGATTAAAAACTCATTTCCCCACTTGTCAGGCATGGTGTAAAAGGCATGTTGGAGATGTGAAACAAACCTACTAAACACATTTCTTTGACAATTGTGCTACTGTACGTGACATGAGGGTTGAAGAGGGGTGGGAGGTTCAGAATAATTTATGTCCATCAGCATAAACACACACACACACACACATATATATATATATATATGTGTGTGTGTGTGTGTGTGTGTTTTATTTCTCAACTATTTATATTTTACCACCCCTTGAGTACCACTCATAATTAAAGCCATTTGCTACAATGAAGTTAATAAATCTCACAATGAGTCATCTTTTCTAACTTCCCTTCCTTCACTTTAGCACTTGGAAACATGAATCTTTATTACTTCTTTGCTCATGAAAAACATAAATATTGAATTTATAGAAGAATCTTTTTTTTGAAAATTATTACATACTTTTATTTGAGTGTTTACAAGTGCTACGCTCTGAACTGACTGACTGAGAATTAATCTTTATGCACTTAACACAATCTAATGCATAGAAAAAGGACTCCACTCCACTTACACCTTATCAAGTTTCAGCTCTGGAACAAATTAAGAGACCACTGCATAATTATCAAGTTTTCTGATTTTTTCTGATTTTACTTTTTATAAGACCATGTCTGAGTAAAATTAGCATTTTTATTTTATTCCACAAACTAATGACAATATTTCGTCTAATTTTCTAACAGAAATATTGTCATTCAGAGCATTTACTTGTAGAAGATGACAAATGGTCAGAATAACAAAAGTTGTGTTTTCATATTTCAAACAATGCAAAAAAAACAGTTAAATTATTTTTCATCATTATTTTTTTTTACTAAGAAATCAATATTTAGTTATAATAACCTTTTAATCCCAGCTTTCATGTGTCTTGGCATGTACTCTGCTAGTCTTTGACATTGCTGTTGGGTGACATTTTTTCACTCCTGGCACAAAAATTCAATCAGCTCAGCTATGTTTGATGGTTTGTGGACATCTATCGTTCTCTTGATCACATTCCAGAGGTTTTCAATGGGGTCCAGGTCTAGAGATTAAGTCGGCCATGACAGGGTCTTGATCTGATGGTCCTTTATCCACACCTGAACCCCCCTGAAAACCTGACGCTCACTGTATCCCTCTGCCACTAAAGTCAAAATCAAACCCTTTTTTTCCTTAATCAAAACTTTTCTTCTAAGCTCTTCAGGAATGGTCAACACATGTTTTAAAAATAATTTAAAATTTTTTATTCCAATTACTTTTTGAGTTACTCCTAACATCGTTTTGCCACTCAGCTGGTCCTTTTGCAAGAGGTTAATGATGATCACAGCGGTGGTTTTTATACTTTTCCTTATTAAATAAGATTTGGTTCAGGTGATCACCTAATCAGTACCTTATTAGATAGAATGAGGTGTGCTCATGAAGGAATTTAACAGAAACTGGATTGGAGTGGCTGTTCTACATGTAGAGATTCTGATTTCTGAAATTTTTAAAAAAATTAGCAGTGGTTTCTTCATTTGTTCCAGATCTGTATTTGCATATTTAACCTTTTCCCTGCATTTTTTTTTCTTTTTGGTCATTGTCATACACATTGTAAACACACTGGGCTTGGTGTCATTCTGTTGCTGTATATAGTGTGAAATGACAAAATAACAACAACAAAAACATGCAAAGTTACATGAATGACTTGACATGTCACAACTTCACTATTTTTTAACACTAGGATTTATTTAGAATGACTTATTGTTTTTTCAAGTGATATGTTTATGTTGGAATGTTGGTTCCTGAAGATAATTCTTCAGGATATCACTTAACTATAGAGAATGTTTCAAACAAATAATGTTAATTAATATATTTCAAGCTTCTTGTTTTTACTTCTGTTAATACAGAGAAAAATACAGTATACCATCCACTCATCTGTTATAACTGAAACTGAGAAGTTTAATGTAAAAACTATGAATATGGGTGTGTTTAATTTATCTTTCATAAGACACAAAGTTTACCCTTGATGTTGTTGCACTTGTCCCCAATGTAAAATAAAGCAGTGAATCAAAAATGCCACCCCCTAAATTTGCATTTGTTTTAATCTTCCCTTTTATTTATTTATTTTTTTCCCCAAAGTAACAGAGAGAAAAAAAAGAAAACATCTGATGTAGGTATTCCCTTAGCAGTTAGCACTGTTCTTTGTTTAACAAAATACCTGCAGGTGAGACTGAAATGACAGCAGCTCAAAAGAATGAATACCAGGAGAGTCTTATATAACAGGCTCAGATGGAATCCAAACAAATCAAAAAGGCTTTTATTGTGGGGTCGTCGATGATGAGGAAGATGCTGTTACAAGATGATGGTATGAGATTGGGTACAAGCCATTCTCAAATATCTTCAATTTGGCAGGTGTGCACACGTGTGTGGAGAAAACATATAGAGATTATTCTCCCTTTTTTTCTTCCCTTTGCAGCTGCTGATCAAGAAAGATGAGACAACAAGTCGCCAGTTACATTTTCAGTGTGTGGATTTATGAATATGTGCGCGTGTGTGTGTGTGCGTTAATAGAGAAATGGGATTTCTGTGTCAGCACCCCCGTATTCTGTGTCACAACACATCCTGTTCTGAATCCATCACCGGGAACTCCTGCTAATCTTTTATCACAGTCTTTGAGTGTGAACGGTTGAGGGTGTTGTTGGCTGCTGCCTGCCCTCTGTCGAAGACCAAAAGTGAACCAGGAGGAAGTACGGAGCAGCAGACTGCCACTAATGCACCACGACACAATGTTCCTATTCCCACTTGAACTTTCAATTTTTTTTTTGTTGATTTTGAAGACGTTTTTCAGATTAAATATGTAAATTTACAACAAATGTACAGTGAGTGGTTTTTATTAAGTTTATGCTTCAAATACCATAAAAATGCAAGAAATGAATAGCAGGAAACGACACTTTAAAATATCACAGTCGTTTTTCAATGATTTGTGTTTTTAATACTAGCCTTCAAGTCATCTTCAATATGAAATTATCTTCTTTTGGTAAAACTATGTTTTTGTTTATAGTATTATTGGAAAAGCTTTGTTTGCTTTAGGATCTTGGCTACTCTGTGGCTGAAAATTGAATACTGTACATATAATATATGGTTAATACCATGCAAGGTACTAGCATTGAAAGTAACTTGGGATTCACTGTGTTGTCCAGACACAGGTCTGGGATTTCATTTGCTAAGAATAAAGTAAATACTGTGTTTATTCAACTTTATCTTAATATTAAATGCTGAGTTTTATGAAAATAAAATCATCCCTAGATTAGAATGGGTTTTTTATCCGAGAACAACTGGTTTTTGACCAGTACAAGTTGCTATAATGAATAAAACATGACTAACTGATCATAATCAGATGGGGTTGCTAAAATGACTGTACCCCACTGAACTGCCTGGTTCAGTCAGCTGTATGTTTAAACATTATTCACTCTCTTTATTGAATGTAAACACTTTGATTCCAAAGCACTTGTTCCGCAAAAGTAGAAATCAACGTTTGCATTACTCAACCAACATCAGAAACAAAACTCTCAGAGCAAAGCAGTAACACCTCAGGTAATCCATAAGATAATGCCTGATGAGAAATCATTTCCAATTTTCATTCTTTACTTCCCCTTCTGAGAAATGCTCTGCTATTTTCACTACTGTCTTTTGTCCTTCTTAAAGCCGAGCTGATAAAAATATCATCTTTCTAATCTCTTAAAATATTTGACTCATTGATCAAGCGTGTTCTTTTAGGTGCTTGTCAAATCCCTTTGTAAATAGGCTCAATATCTCAGCTCACAGTTTATATAATTACACAGAAATCTAAGTGAAAAAAGGCATGTGTTCTTACGTTCTGAAAGCAGCTGATAAATGTAAAATAAAATTAGGGCAGTCTTGTTTGACATCACTTGGGCTGATAATGAGACCTAGTTCTCTCTCTAGCTAATAGATTGGGACGGGTCAGACAGAAAGCGAGCAGAGTGAATACTCCTGTGACGATGCAAAGAATGATGATTGTCGGCTCTCCCTCAGCTGTCTGACTAAAATTACAAAGAGACTCCAAGTCACTAAAGTCCTTTATTCAGCAGTTTGAAACTAGGCCATTAGTGTGAGTGAGTGAGTGTGTGAGTGAGAGTTTGGTAGAAAAGCAAAATGCACAGGTCTGTGTGGACAATTTGCATGTCATTTCATCTACAAATGTGTTGAGTGTGTGCAGCCTGCAGCTAAAATGAAGACAGCTGTGAGGCCGAGACAGGTTGAAGGTGCTAGATGAGTGAGCGTTGGTTTTAAAACGTGTTAACAGTGAATACAGTATGTTGCTTTGTGGAAATGCTGCTTGTATGTGCATGTGTGCCCTTCTTGTCTCTCATCTCTTCCTGCATTTAGCTTCTAATCCCCTGGATTGCTGTTTAATTTAGTCTATTGATTGCTGACAAAGGGGAGAGTGTGTGTCATGATAGTCTGTCAGTTAGCTAGCGTGCATGCGAGCGCGTGTGTGTGTGCTTGTAAAGGCTGTAGATGTCTTTGTGTCTGCAGAATGATGAAATCTAATAAACAACGTGCATCAACAAAAATAAATAAAAAAAAAACATGGAAAACAAGACGCATTTGATCAGTTTATTGTGCATGCATCTACTTGCTGGGTGTACCGTTAAAAGGAAGAAAACTGCAGCAGAGCAGATTAGAAAACAGGTTCAAGTATAAGAAATGTAGAGAGTCTAATGCGTACTTTATAAGATTGAAATAGTAGCATTTCTCGAATGTTATATTTTATATATTCAAAGTTCGTTCTTCCTGTTCAGCCACCAACTTAAAAAACAGTCATGATAGATAAGTTTATATATTTATCTATGTTTCTGTTGGATAATTATGAGTGATCAGAACTTTATCTGCAATAAACAGAAATAAGACCAATTTCACTTTGGAGAATCAGAGAAACTGTCATGGAGGAGTTTCACCACTTCTCTGAGCAGGTCCAATTTAAGAGTCAGTTTTCATTATTTAAAACAACTGAATAAGTTCAACTGAATGCTTTACTGAGAACTTTTCCATTACATCACCATTGCATTGGGTGATTATTTACACTGGAGACTTTTTCTGTTGCAAAATGAACCAAGTTAAGCATGCTTGCTCAGAGTAACTATGAGATTCAAGGTAATGCAAATAAAATGAAAACCTGAAGAAGTGCACGTCACCTGCTGCCTTGCCAAAGTAAGTAACTGAGGTTATGGGAATCTTCATTACACTCAACAATCTCTTGAAGGTTTTATTTTTGGTATCAGATCTGCTTATTATGGAGTTGATGGGTTAAAGGGGTTCAGTCTGCCACTCAATCATAAACACTTCATTGTATTTGTTAATGCCTGCTAAACATTTATACAAAAATGATAGTCAGTGTCAGAGGAAAAGTACACAGAAGCAAACTTTAGAAAGTCTGAAAAATACTCTCATGTTATAGATGAAGAAAATGATGGAGGATGACAGAGACAAAGATGCAGAGACTCAACAAATGCCATTAAAGCTTAGAGAGGTAGACAGAATGAAACACTCCAGAAATGAGAATTTAATGAAGACATTTGGCACTTGTCATTTTTATCTGTCAGCATCTTGGCCTCCCATTTCTATTTATCTCCCTTATCCACTTTATTTTGCTTATATACGAAAATGTCACAACCGAAAGGGATGCATTCACTTAAAATACGCTCAGCAAACTTCAATTATTCACAAACACAATTTAAAATAGGAGTCAGTGGGACCACTAAACACAAATAAACACAGAAACATTTAATATCTGGACTGAGGCGGTTTTCATTTGTCACTCTCAGTGCTTAGTAAGGGAATGGGAGCATGTTTAAAATGAAAAACACCCCACAGAGGAACAGGAACAGAGCTATCTTTCACACACAGGTGTGCATAAACACATGCATGCTATGATATTAACCCGCTCACTAAACACAGACTTTGCTGCAAAAGTGATCAAAAAGATGTTCAGCTCCAGCTGAGAATTGTAATAAAGCCAATGGGATTGTGCATAAAATGTCTCAGAGGGAGGTGGGAGAGAAAATAGCAAAAATCTCACAAATGAAAATGAGCTTCAAGCGAAAATACAAAAAAAGAGAGACCACACTCTGTTTTTTCCCCCGGTGACACATTCTGCTGTTTTTTATGGAAAATCTTCCAATAAAAGCTTTTCAGTGGGATCCAGTAATTTCATAATAAATGTATTTGACTTTGAGATCACACTGTTATTGAATATTTAGTCAAGTCTTTTAGCAGTGGCAAGTCCAAGATGTCTTTAAGTCAGAGGCCAAAGGTTGCAAGAGGGGCCTAATATGTGTGCACACATGCACCACAAAATGATGCAAATGACTGGGCTGGTGTCTAACTATTGCTGCTTTCCAAAGTTTTTTATTTTTATTTCTGCATTTATGTGCTGTCGACAATACAAGTCATTCAAATTATAAATACAACTTTATCAACATTCAAGTTCAATTTTGTTTTAACTAGTGATTCACAAAAATTATAGCTGTAAGGAATATTTGGGGACACCAATACATCTACAGCTTTTAAACATAGGCAGTTAAATTACCAGAACAAGATCAATTTCTTACATAATCAGCATTTGCTGGTATTCGTCAACAGAACAGGTACAAGTGAATGAAATTAATTTAGGCCTTTTAGATGCTGTACTTGTGGTATATTTTTGCATATTAGATCACTGTTATTACTAAATGGGGCTCTCGAACTGATTATAACCTTTTAATTAAAGACAGTTATCACAGCTGTAAAAATGATTTTGTGCATTTCTGAGCTTTCACTGTCTGACTAATAAACTCTGTTTCCCCTGTAGAGCTCAAAATGATTCACTCAAATCAATTTAAGAAGCAACATGGAAAAAAAAAGTCAGATTAGTGTACTGAGCATTTTATTTTGTGTAAACAAACCCCGGGCCTCTCCAACTGCATTTAATGCAACATTAATGGACCTGAATGGTCCACTTGACAACACTCCTGCACTCAAATAACTTAGAGGTCGACTGATTTAATGTGGGATCCACTGAAAGACAAATACACTGCTGGTCACTGACTCTATTAGGTCACTGATGCCATTAGGCAAGATTTGTGGCTGCCATCTTGCTAGGTGCCACATGTGTCACTCTGCATAGTTCACATGTTGAAGCCACACATTGGTAAAGACTTGTGTGTGTTGTATGTTGTCTCATCAGTCCAACAACACATACATAGCTTTATTTTACTTCAATAAGCACATGCTTAATGTGAAAACGGGACAAGAGTCATGAACCCCTCACAGAATCTAGTAATGGTGGCAAAATGCCAACTTGACACACTACTACCACGATAAAATTACTAATCACTGTAATCATTCTAGATAAACCAGTAAATGACTGCACTGTAAGTAATTAAGTATTTTACATGTATGATTAGTCTAACCAGAGCTCTGCCACTAGTTCCTGTAGATAATTTCATGACTAACTTTAACTTATATAATGTAATCTTTTTCCTCATAAAAAATCTAGTTTTGTAGGGATCTTTTGGTCTTTTACCTCTGCTGTTTCTTTTAGTCTGAACAGACTTTTTTTTTGTTTTTCTTCTTCAGCAAATCTTGTGTTTTTGCATGCTTTTCTTCCTGTATAAAAGGAGGGAGATACATTTTAGAAACCCAACTGGGGTAGCTAGGTGACAGAACACTGTGGTAAGCACAGAACAGGGAAGGAATTTAGTACCACCCTGTGTTCATTGTGTGGTAATTGGTCGGGACAAACTGAAAAAGGGAACAACCTGACAGAAAAAAAGAAGAACAAAAACTTGTGACCAGCCTAACTATGTGCCTGCTTGAAGTAAGACAACAGCTTTGCTCCAGCGATGCTGTGGCACTGTCTCTGCAAACACAACACAGACTGTCCTGAGATCAAAAACCCCTAATCCTTTCCTCACAAATGGAGCAGATCAGCAGAGTCACAGGAGTACACAATCATAAAAAATAAATAGGAAAGTGTTGTGTGCTCTAACAAACGTTTATATTTTCTGTGAATTTACACATTTGTGCATACTCCCCATCTAGAAAACGCATACAGAAATCAACCAGAGAAACATCTAACATGATGCCGTGTGATCATCTGATCTGTAAAGTGTAAGACCGTATGCGATGACACAGATGTCCCATTCTCTTTGGATTCGCACAAGTATGCGTGACCTTCTTCTCTGGAAGCTGGGACACCAGCGAGCGTACAGAAGCCAGAGAAACATAGTGCAAGACACTAATGACTAATGACTTGGTAGGAAAGGGAATATGCAATGTGAGGACTGAATGTGCATGTTGCAGTCCAAGCAAAATCAAGTGAGAACTTTTAACAGTTTCCAACGCTGACAAAACTCACTTCATTATTCATTTTTTTTTCTTCCCCAGTGGACAAGAGCTGAATGAGACAAGTTGATGAGTTTGGGAAGGCTAAACAGGAAAAACAAAAGTAACCAATTGAGAATCCCAAAATTCATTTACAAAGTTTAATTAAAGCATTATCTTTAGTAAATGCTGAACGTGAGCAGTACAAAAAAGACATACTGAAAAAAAAAAAAACTAGTTTGTCCAAAGAAAATGCAGTTGCACAGCATTGTTAAGAAATCACTAAATCAAAAGGTGGTAGTTGGGTTAGTTTAAGATGAGCAACAGACTAAATACACAGCACACTCCTGACTTCATACTCGTTTTATTGAGCTAATATTGATGCTTTCTTTACAGATTGGAAATTAAAGTCGCCATGGATAAGTTCATAAAGTTTAACAAGTTGGAAGAAGATCCAGATCTGAAGCAGTCAGTTCAAACTGCAGTGGGGTTAGCACACATTTTAAAGTGATGAAAGATTAAACAGAAAGGATTCCTGAACAAACCAAAGCTCCATTTAGATTGAATTTGTTGTTAATGTTGTTTTTCCTGCTGACAGCTGACCATCCTGTATCCTTTTTCATTGGTAAGTATTAGGCATACAAGCCAGATATTTTAGTAAAAATCAGCCAAGCTCACCTCCTGTATAGGTTGTCACCTGTACAGCAACGTGTTACGGCCAGTGTTTCCGTTCGTTTTGCTTATTTGTTGTAAATCATTGTTTCATCTTGATTAAACCCCACCCCCACAACAACACGGCAAGTCACACCAACAGTTGACATTATAGCTTCCAGGCAATTGAGCTACTCAGAGTATGTTCCTTTGTGTTAATCTCTGTGTCCTTTTCCTCTGTATTCTTGTATTTTAATCTATTCTGTCTCACAGTAATGTTCTTGCATTCTGTGCGGCTGCAGCGAAACGTTTGAGTTCCTCTGGTGGTTTTACTCCAACTGAAAGGGTGACATTCAGATATGAACTTTAAAAGAGACAAACTCAAAATGCTAGGCTGATTGAAATCTTAATTTTTTATCAGTTTTTAATTTGAATTGTGTGTCAGGTATAAAAGGTGTTTTTAACCTCTGTTGCACGACTCGTTACACTGAAGATAGAGCTGTCTGATGAATTGGTTTTTATTCAATGCTATACAGTAAATAATTGTTGTTTATTTAACATCATTAAACTCCATTTTTTTCAAGGTAAACAATCTACTACTCGACACGGCTTCATTATTCATTTTGCTTTTTAGTGTTGATGATGGATTTATTATTTTGAACAGGTGTATTGTTTCACAGCTGAGCCTGCAGCCTTGGGAGCTAAAGAATGAGGCAGTGTCACCTTCCTACTCAAGGATACTAGATTTTCATTCTTTAAAAAACTGAAAAATAAAATGTTTCACAGTAACCCTCGATTTGCTAGTGCCAAGAAGAGATAGGTTACTACAACACCTGTGGCAAAACTAAACAAAAGAAATCATCAAATTATGTTTTTTTTTCCATTTTTAGTAAGATTAGACCTTGAAGAACATTTAACTTACTGTCTGACATAACCGTCACCCCTGGTTTTGTTTCACATATTATAACATGATGCCTTTTCTTTCATTTTTAATAACTGAAGCGTTTAGAACTCTGAAAGCAGCAGTCAATTTAGATATTCAGTTCTTCATAGCACAAGCCAATTCACCGTAAAGCATAAAAAGTAGCTGTAAAAACTGCTCATGTAATTGATTAAACCAGTGATTCCCAAGCTTTTTTCTCCAGAGCCCTCCTTCACGCACCAACATAGAGTAGGTGCATGCAAATTTGGGGGTAAAAAAAAAGAAATTTGCTTATTTGTTATTTTTTTTGTTAAAAATATGTTTCAGGTAATTTTACTTTCCATGAAGATTAACAGCCGGTGCCTTGATCTTTTATTCTTCTGAAAAGGAAGCAGCTGTTCTAAACTTTATATATGTGTATATATTTTTATTGTGTCGAGGAGCTGAAGACTCCCACGTGCGCATGGGACCGATGAGACCTGAAACTGTGTTTGGTCAGTCCAAGTCCAACAGCTTGTCCTTTAATGATCCAAAACTTTTCACACTGATTGTTTCCCCTCTGAATCCGCCTGCAAACAGGTGAGTTTCTCACACCTGAGGTATTTATTGTTTGGAGTTATATTTCACCATGGGAGGAAATGTGGGACACTTCAGATGTAATGGGGGAAGTCATTTGAAACATAAAAACCAGTTCTCCTCTCTCACCGAGCTGAGTGAATAAGTGTAATCTTCACTCCGGTATGTCCACTATGATTGAAATATGAAAGTGTATCACTGGATTTCCTTTTCATAAGTAGGCAATTATTTCACTTGAACAGTGCAAAAATCCAGATTCCACTTTGAATTAGCTTGAAAATATGGGATTTCCTCACACTTGTGGTATTTATGTGTAGGAGGTATTGTTTCTAATCTGATTTCATCACAGCTGATGCAGAACGCTTCAGATAGAGAACCACTGGCTCAAACAATTTTACCAAAAAAAAAAAACCTGTGTAAATAAATTATATATTTGTTCACCCATAACAACATTTTGTTGTTTGCATGTTTGAAGCCTATTCATTTATTTTTTTTAAAGAATAACTATATTTTAACTGCAGCAGGAGGACAAACTTTTCACAGTAAATAACATTAATAATAGATGCAGTTTGTTTGTTTGTTTCTTGTTCCAGTGCTTTCTTGTAAATTTTGTCCCAAATACAAGAAATGGGTCAGGCAAATGTCAGTCCAGTGTAATATTTACTGTACGTGCAAAAGGAGGACAAATAAAGCAAAAAAAAAGTTAAATCTCAATGGAGGTAATAATTGGGAAAGGGAGAAAAACACAGCAAATATGAGATCTACATTAAAGAAAATGTGTATAATGGCAAGGAAAGTTAGAAAAAAATATTATGTAATTAGCAAATATTACATAGCAAATATTTTTTAAATAAGATAAATACTTTTGTTTCTTATCTAACCTTGCAGCTTCAGTGCAGGGGTCTTCTAATGTCCTCAGTTTTTAAATTGTCTTTATTTGCTGCACTTGATAACAATAGTTATATTGCTATAAAGACATCTGTGAAAAGTCAATAAGGAAAAATATAACATCTAAAATTTCCTATGCATTGATTCAAGGCTATTGGACAAATATAACACGCACAGCTAAACTAGAAATTCATTTTACTGTTTTTGGCTGTTTTCTTTCTAAATTGATGTCATTGTGTTTTTTTAACACTGATTCAAAGAACTAACTGACTAAAGTACTGTTCCTCTGCAGTAAGAAGATAGTAGCTGAATATAACGCACAGGTTCAGTTATGTTCATTTTAAAAGATTTATTGAAGTGAGGTTCTGTGAACACATTATGAACAATTAGTATCTTACCTGATGTAGTAATCCTTTTGGATAACCTTAATTTGGAGATATAGTGTTTTATTCTGACCTGAGTGACGAGATAATGGTCCAAGCAGCACCAGCACTAAATCTGAAAACAACTTCAACCTCATAAACTTTACAGCAGTTTATGTAAATGTTATTTTATAAACCTTGAAACAGCAGAGTTTTGCATTACACAGTTCTGGTAGAAACATTAGGATGTTCCTGACGGAGGAGCCACACGCCACACCAAAAGTGCTATAGCTAGATGCTGCTACCACTTTTTATGCTTGGAAAAACTATGTAAATTACCATGTAGCACAAAATTACCAGCAATGTAAAGATTTACAAAATAGTGGTCACATAAATTGCTATAATTATTTTGATTAGAGTCGTTTTAAGTTGGCAGCAATCCACTTTGTATTTGATACCACTTAGACTAGCCGTTAGCTTGTCAGTCAGGATTAAACTCTTCAAACAGGCTATTCAAAGATCTGTCTACAACAGGTAAGATGTTAATTGTTGAAACCCTTTGACAGAATCCCACTTCAAAAGATCAGTACTACCTGTTTAATTCTGTAGAAAAACATGCCTTTTAATTCAGCCTATTTTTGACCCTAAATAACACATCTAGTTTGTCAGGTGTGATTCTTTGCAGAACGTGTGTGGGCGTCAGCAGACATAATTTACTAAAGAGATGTCGATCAACATTTTCTTTAGATTTACACATGAGTAAGGCTGCAGGTGCTGAACAACAAAGACATGAAGCGGTTACTGTGGAATAACATCAGCATTTTTTGTGAATTATATGTTTTCGTAGCAGATTCGGTTGGGTAAGCACCCGTTGTCAATAGTATTTGTCAAATGCCTAATATGAAAAGCTGACGCTGCAGCTAACAGAGTTTCAGTGTCATCACCTCCACTGCTGCTCATCTGAGCTGGCAAAATATCTTAGCAACTGCCTCCAACAAAAGAATGACCCTGAAGAATTTGATTTTCACATGAAAATCACATGAAGCATGGAGGACTTTCATCTGCAAGAGTTAGACATGGTATACTATTTTCTTCCGTCTCAGTTATCAGAAACTAAGTGGGCTTGCATTTACTTTAATTTATAATTTAACTTAATTTTTTTCTATTATACAAAACACTGTGATCGCTACATTTTAAACCAGTGAAAATAATCTGTGTTGGTATAAATGCATTTTCTTTCATTCAGTTTTTGGTTTAATTTAATGCCTTATTTTTGAAGTTGACTTTGAGATGTTTTTAGCTGAATGCAGTTATTGGTGTGCCTTCCATTAGTTCCAATGCACCAGTATTATAATAGAATTGTTTTTCCATAGAGGATAATTGGATTTTGCTGAAATAAGAGTCAGTGGCCACATGAAAACACAAATGAAGGACAGGGAAAAGACATGAGGGGACAGGACGGATTGACTGACAAGCTGAGTGGCTTGATATTTTGGTTTGTGTTGCCACCTCATGGCCATCAAAGGTAATGCAGCATGACAAGGCAAATGCGTCACTTGGCTTTGAGCTATTTGTGACTTAAAAAGAGGGACAGAAAATAATGGGCCCAGAACACACAGCAACGAGAGCTCTCATCAAACAAATCCCTTTGAAAGTCAGAGAGCAATCAGATGCACTGCCATTGTTGTAGTTGGACAAAACTGAAATGGTCAAACTGCACCCAGTGGGATTACGGCTCTAATCTTTTGATTCAACTTGGTTTATGCTGAAACAAACACTGAAAAATCCTCTAAATACTGTAGCTTCAAAACTGGTCTCACTCAAAGAAAGCAACCTTTGAAAAACTGTTGCTGAACAAATGATTGTTTGGAAGGAACAACAAGCCTGCTGCACAAACACATATTCTAGCTAAAAAAGAAGCACAAGCAAATTTAGTTTTAAAACATTAAATATTCTATGCAGACAAGTTTATTTTGAAGATGAAAGATTGCCTACTTGACAGTCTGAGCGCGCTGAATTAAAGTTATGAGCACTAATAGACGTTACAGACTCCTGGATTGATTTTAGCAGAACTAAAGACCAGATTAGAAGATCTGTGGTCCAAGCTGTGAAGAGAAATTATAGGCTCAACATCTCATCTGGAAAAGTAGTAATACTGTAAGTATCGTGAACGTTTTTAGCTGGGGTGTGAAAAAGCTGGGGAAGGGGCGGGGACAGGGGTAGCAAAACAAAGCAAACACTTTCAGTGCAATGTGCATTCAAGATGGTGGTTATTAAATAGGTCGCCATTATGAATGTTAAGAAAAACCTGCTCCACAGTTTTTAAATCTTAGTGAATTTTGCAGGAGAAACTACTCTGTCCCATACAAGCCATTCATTCAAGATCAAAGGTTTTAGTTTTAATCATTAAAGCTCAGAAAAAGCTATCAAAAGTGCTTCCAACAAATTAATAGCGAGTAAACATTACCTGGTCCACATCCAAAGCTTCGAAATGAGGATCATTGAATTCACTGGATCTTTTAATAGATTTTCTTTTATCAGCCGCTACAGTGTGCACACCCTAAAAACATCAAAACAGTTTCAGGATATTGTCAAGGTGTGAAGCAAAAATTGCTGGCACAACTTTAAATGGCCTACTCGATCCATACAAGTTCAAAGCTTTGAAAAGAGAATCTCAGTTAATCTTGGTTGATCCAAGCTACTTCCTCTTCTCTGCTGTTCCCATCAGGTCGCATAGATGTTCTGCCAACGTGCAGCACGAAAACCACAAACTCTTCCGCTCACAAACTCAGCTAGTGCGTTTTAAAAAATAACTTTTTGGTTATTATTTTTAATATGGATTTATTTTATGATGTTGATTAGTTGTGTGGAAGTACAACCATTTTCCATTTGGGTTGATAAAGATATTCTTAAAATGACCACTGAATGTGACATTCTGATCAGTTTTATTCTGGATTCAGACATAATATTATAGCTATAGTGCTCTAATCACCTCTGTCAGTGTGCACTAAACAGCCACAGCACAGATCTGCTTTTCTGTATCACTGACACAAGCTAATGCTCCATGTTTTACCTCTATGACTGTTTGCTGAAAGAGTGGGTGTTTATAACTCTGCCTGCCGTTTGTTACACTGACCTCACTTTGACCAACAAGCGCTGGGGCCGATGTTAACTACTGCACACGTGCCTCCTCTTTACTTTCGGCTTTCACACATTCAGCTCACTTTTTTATTCAGTTTGCTAAAAAAAAAAAAGATGTTGGAAAATGTGAGGTGGTTCAGTTTGATCTTCATTAAACTTTTTCTTTTTTTTTCTGATGAAACAAATTCAAGTTAAATAAAGCTACTGGAGGCAAACAGACATGTTCGCACGTTATTGTGAACATTTGATCTGAAATTTGCATAAATTTACCACAAGCTCCGCTTTTAAATCCACTGCTTAGATTTGCATAGTTTCATCACTTACCTTGTTTTGTTGTTGTTGTTGTTGTTGTTGTTGTTTTAGTTCTGAAACTGTCTCTCTTCCTGAATAACAGTTCTGTTTGACCAAATAACTGAGATCAAAAATGACTCATTTAAAATATCTACTGATGTCCATCTTTACTCCATTTTTTATCTCTTTATTGAAAACACTTTATGTGATACTCTACTTTGCTTTTTTATTAATTTATATTTAAAGTAAGCTTAAAGATCCACTTGTTTTAAATGGATAGTTGGAGCCTTTTATCTCTGAGGTGGGACAGATAAAAGCCCAGTGTTTCACTTTTTAAAATAGCACAAACAAACACAATGACCAAATTGGACAAATGGCCCATCAAAGAGGGGTTGGACTCTTGGGTCTTCTGTGTCCTTTGAGTCCTTAGTTAATGCATAAACTTGCAATTTGTTACCCTAAAGGAGCACCAACCTCCCAAAGTCATTATCTTATGTGCATGTGATGTACTCCACTGTGTCTCTGACCATTATTGCTGAGATGTGTATCATATCATACAAAACGAGTAAAAAAATACATTTTTGAATCATTTCTCAAATTCGGTTCACCTTTTTGTGGGGTTTGTGTGCTGGGATGTTTTTGTTCCCTTCTAAAAATATTTAACAGCAATCAAACATCCTATGGGAATATTTTTTGTGAAATTAGTGTTTGAAATTTATGCCACGTGAGGTGGTCTGTGAGCCAAAACTATCAACACAAAAGCGAGTGACTGATTTGAAGCTGTGGGCAAAAAGGCAACTGCTTGGCCATATTGAGCAGCTTTCACAAGGGACCTGATGAAGGAGAAAACCTGCTTTTTATGTTGAGAGTTGCAATCAAGGTTAAAGTCTTTGCTTCTCTTCCCAAAGGAGGTAGGGTTAAACATATTCAGTCTGCTAACTGATGTTCGAAAAAAAAAAATCAAGGGACTTGTCTGTAATGACTGGCAGGCTTGCTTTTCCCCCACACTTACAAAGGTTGATAGCTGGCTGGCAAGCTTTTTATGTGCCCGTCACTTCAGTTTGATCCGTGTTAGCCGTGTGTGATGAAATATTTGATAAGGCCTTCATATCCTGTTCCTTTATAATCCTGGGATGAATTTTGTAAGGGCAGTTTAAATCTTGAATATTAAAAGGAAGAAAAAAAAAGAGTCAGAAATGGCAAAGTCTTTGCATGTATTCATTAATTTTATTTGCTTCAATATTGTCACGAATAAGCACTAATGGAGACGGTTAGGGGCCGAACAACACCCACAAACTGTCTCTGTGTCTTAAATGTTATCAAATTGTGTGGCCCTTCATAGTGTAGATCCATGCCAGCCGTAGGTAAGAAGTGTCTCCCCTATTTCTATGTCAATTATCCATTTGAAATCTGTTTGAATATTTAGTTTTGCCTTCACACTGTTTGTCACGCCGTCTGTGTGTGTCTCTGTGTAGGAGTGCTGGCAGCAAAGTTGATGTTAATTTCTTTATATAAGCAGATTAAGCAGAGAGTTGGATGAGTTGATATAATTTCATTCAGTAAACCTGTAATGATGTGTGTAATTATGTAATTTTGTGTTTGTGTGGGGGGTGGGGGGGTATTGCTGTATTAACTCATTGATTCTGCTTTGAAAACACAACTGTATACCACTTTCCTTTCTCTTTGGTCATTTGAAAAGTTTATTCTGAGCCAATTTATTTCACTCAACAAAAACTAAAATATACCCACCTCCTCTCCTGTCTCAAAGCAAGAACATGTCTCAGGAGTTTCTTTATTAAGATAAATAACCCTCTGTTATGTAGAAACATAAATCCAGGACACGAGTCCAACTTTTACGCTGGACTTGAGCCACATCCCTCTCGACTCTGCAAATGTCACCTTGATCCTCCCATCCTAATGAACATAATGCAAAATCAGCTATTTAACAGAGAATAAACTTCGGCAGGCATCAAGGATTATGTTTTAAGCAAAAAGGGAGAGGAAAACAGTGTTTTAGATAATTGTACTGTTAAAATACTTGTCATGGTGTGTGTAATTTTGAGATGTTATGTCGTTTTGCTTTTTTTTACTTTGTATTTTATGGTTTGTTTTGGGTTTTTTTTTGTTTTATTTGGGGGGGGCTGTCTCAGCTGGTTTTTCTCTCCGATTCCCCACCTCTGGTTTCCCTTAGTCCTTAACCCTCCTGAAGCTTTCAAACGAGAGAGAGGTCATAAAATGTGACATATTTTATCTGTAACCCATAACTGTGATAGCGTCCTCTGAGTGACAATTTTTGGTGAATTAAAATCTAGCTATTGCTATTTTGGGAGTCATTGCTTCATTATCAGACTTTTCCTCACTGTTCTTCGCCCTTAGTGTTGTGAAGAACTGTTTAGTATGTAGGTGCTGCACGGCTGTAAGGCAGCTTGATTCTTGTAATATTTGCAAGCTCACAGGAAAATCCATTTTGCCAACCTTCTGTCTGCTTGAGGCCGAAATACAAAAGCTCAAACTAATCAGCATCCTGTTTGGCAGCTATAGGTGGTTTTCGATGTAACAACAAAACAACATTCCAATAAATGACTTGCTCCACATGTCATACTTCAACAATCTGAGTGCTTGAACTTTGCTTTTGACAGTGATAAATGTTATTTTCTATCATCTAGTATTACTTTTAAGTTACAGCCCTTTGCAAAAATGATTTCTATGGAAGATTTCCCAGATGGTTCTGTGAGGAAGTATTGAAAAAAGTACATTGGAATCAATATAATAAACAACAGTTTCTCACATTTGCCACAAAGATCTTAAAACACTGAAGAATGAAGCAACAGTGAAGCTTAATGTTTACTGAGACGATACGAAATGACGGAATTATGACATGAATTCATCTAGTATACTGCACTTTGGCTAGCCGTTATGTCACCTCTGTGTTCCAGTCTGTGGTGCAAAGGCGAAACAGAAAAGACCCTTTTTGTGGTGTTTTTTTCTTCTTCTTCTTCCACCAGGGAGCTCCCATGTTGCTGTAAGCCTCAGAAAGCCCATTAAACAGTTTGGTCCTAATGTGCCTGATGTAAAGGAGAAGTAACAAAGAGACAAATGAGAGATAAGGACTGTGAAGAGGAAAGATGGACAAGGGAGAGGAGTGGCGGGGGGGTGATGTTGTCTTGGGGAAGCTGGAGTTTATTACAGGGGACTGTAGATGCTGGCACTCTTTGGCAATTATCTAGATATAGTGCAAAGGTGGGGAGGAGGGGAGGTGGAGTTTACTGAGCTGCTCAGAGGGTTAGAAGAAAATTGATGCTGTTTTGCTTCAACTAGCACTAAGCCATCACCTAAAGTGTGTGTGTGTGTTGACGAGAGATAGGGTGCGTACTTGTGTACACGCAGACAAATGGGTTTGACTGGACTGCTTTTGACAGCGCTGAAGTCAGGACTAATTGTCTGAAGTAGATGTCGTGTTGGAGAACTTGGGAGATTAATTGAAAGAAGAGAACATTTTGGGGGAATGAAAAAGACAATTAACAGTCTGACACTGATTGGGTGTTAGTACATGTCTCCGCCTAAGTCCTCTTGTGGTAACTTTATAATCCCCAAATGGTCTCCCAGGGTTACATGCAGAGGCAGGGGATGGTTGTTAGCCCATCTCTGAAAAACACATGCACATGTTCGCACTCACATCAGAGTTTAATTATGAATCACAAGTTAAACTCATAATTCATTTTAGCATATTAGTTTTTAGACATTGCCAGAAAGCTGAAATACCTAGAGGAAATACGCAAAGGGAGAAAATGCTAACTATGTACAGAAAAATCTTGGCTGACATCCACACTTAATAGTCTTAATACTGCAGGACTACCTAATGAAATATTTTTAAAGCTTTAATAAATGAAGCTAAATTCCCTTATTCAAAGAGTATTAAATCTTAAATCAGACAATGCTGGGACAGTGATGATTGATCACAGCTAGTATAAATCTAAGCTGCCACTCCTTACAACAATGAAGACATTCTAACTTTGTCTTTTTCTCAAAAACAAGCCTGACATGTAAAAATACGGTATTTTAAACTTTAACATTTTCCACCTATAGTTTACAGTATGCAGTACAGGACTGCATGTAGGCCAGTCCAGTTGAAGTGATCTCTTTTTTGCACAGCTGTGCCTTAATAATATGCAGAATGTGGTGTTCTTTTTTTAAAAATGACTTGAAGGCAACATATGTCAGTCTCAAACATATTGCAGTGCACTGATGGTTCATTACAGGAATGTATTGTTTACTTGGCAAGAGTTCTAATGCAACACTTTTTCTTTTTTCTCTAATTACAATGTTGCACAGTCCTTCTCATTTTTGATTTGAAGCACTTTGGAATGCAGATTTGTCTGAACACAAACCAAATTTTCAGTCTATGATGGTCCATCCCAGGAGAAAACCCAATGCTGCCTCTGAAGGTTTATTGTTTTGCAGCTTGTTTTTTGCATGCAGATATAAACCATATTTTCAGCATCTGACGTATTACATCAGGTGGACAAACAAAAATAATTTCCCTCATGGTTAAATGAAGTATAAGTTCATTCATTCAAACTTTAAGAAAGTCATTGGCATACAAACTGAAAAGAAAGGGACCCAAAACCGAACCTCAAGGTACGCCAGTAATATTATTATCAACCAGGATAAACCATCTTTTTTGGTTTTTTGATGTAAAATGTTCACATGGCAAAATAAACTCTTTCCCATGTGTTTTTTTCTTTTCTTAACTATTGATAAATACAATAATATTTCTTGATGAAATATCAAAGGGATAGGATTATATCATCACAAAATAGCCATCCATAAAACTAGAGGAAAAATATTTGAGTCTCAAATACATTTATGAACAAGAGATTTAACAAGACATTGTTAAAGTGCATGCATATCATACTGCAAATACTTACTTTAAAATATATTCATTACAAATAAACATGATTTTGTTTAATATGATTTTTCTTCTTTTATTGTGTTTTTTTTACTACATCATTACAATCTTTGCTAAAGTACATTTTGTGGTTTCACAAGGGCAATAACTTTCTGCATTTGGACACAAGAATCAAGCAGAAATAATTATTACAGACCCAAAGATAAGAGTTGTTGATAAATAGTACAAAAAAGAAGTGTTTGCAGGAAAAACATGGAAACATTTAATAGTTAAATCTTTGTGTTTAAATTATAGACGAATGGCATAATGGTAATGAAATAAAGCTAAGTTTTAATGGTAATGCTGCCATATTATGTGTCTTTTGTTTATGCTTCAGAGTCCTCTCCTCTGAACTTTGTGCACTCAAGCGTTTTATAGCTATATGGAAATATGCAAATTACAGTATATGAAAAGGAGATGCAACATTTTTTATCATTCACCTGCACAATGTTTTCCAACATTGTGACCAGTGAACCCTTTGCTGTTTGAGATGCATTCTAAAAGGCTGCAAAGACACTGTTTTATATGCCTTATACTGATATTTATCAAAGATATTTTGACTTATAGGAAACAAATGTTCAGTTAGTTTTAAATTTGGGTTCTCTTGGAAATTTTCAGTCCCATCGTACAATAAAGTCAAGTTGCTGTATCTAGATTTGGCATTGTTTTGTCATTCATTTAAATTACTAACACTGATTTAAGATTTATAGTATTTATATGAAGGTGAAGGAGGCAGAGAGATGAGGAAAGAAGTCATGCATGGGGTAAAACATTTTTAAAATACCTTTAATTTAGCCAAGTTAGATACATACTCAAGTATAATAAATATAAAAGTATGATGGTTGTTTTTTTATACTTTTTTTCTAAACATTTTTTTACTAAACTTGTAAAGAGATGAGGTGTGAGGCTTGTCTTTTTGTAATAGAGGGGGGAAAGACATGGGTCCTTCAATAAGCTGAACCAAATATTCCAGAGCCTTTTCTGTAAAGGTCCCCGATGACAGTTCAACCCAGAGGCAACCTCTGTCTTCACTTCCCTTCTAATCGACTTTACATCCAGGTCCTGTGCTGTGAATGGGGTCATATTTCTTTGCAGTACTTTGGGGATATCCCCTGCTTATATGAATGTCAACCAGTCACAGCAATAATGTGGTACAGCTATTTTTGTCAAGTGAACTTATTATGTAAACAGTGTAATATCTCCACACAGCTATCCATAAGGGCAAGCTTTTTCTTTATTAAAGTTTGATATAAAGAGAACATAAGAGTTTTTAGGGCTGCAAAAATGGGGGCAGGATAAGACATGAGTACAAACAACAACAAATTCAAACACATAAATGTCATAACTGTTTATCCAACTTATGCCTTGTAAAATGCCTAAATATGGGCACTCAATTAGCATCAATTTTTATACTCCCATGTAGCCAAACAGAACCCACAAGTGGGTACAAAAACCTAACTGTAGTTCTGCACAATGCATTTTGATTATTCCTAGTCCAAACTAGAAACATTTGCATTGTCTGTGTATCAGTACGTGAGCTTAACATTTAAATCCTCAACATTTGTGCTTGGATTTTTCAGAGGGAACAAGCGCAAACAGACAAAACTTAAACATCCAAAGATAAAGAAAATACAGAAGTGAAAGTTGCAGGTGATAAATGAAGAGGTGGTTGGGCAATAGCTTACAAATCAAAGGTTTAAAAAAACAAAATGCAAGAGAAACGAATATTGCTTCACACAGAGAAGAAAAGTAACTCCCAGCAGAGTTTGGCAATTAAGAGCACCTCGTTAAAGAAGCTTTCAGTGACTAATGGACATAATGCACAGGCCTGTACACACACTAGCTGCAGGGAGTAAGGAATGGTCAGATGTAGGGATTTAAAACATCAGCAGTGAGATCTTTTTATCCTTCCTTTCATTTTTTTCTGCTCTCCCTAATCACCCCAACTCTGCTTCTCAGATTACATATACTAAAATTTACAAGACATTGCACCTCTGCCTGTTGGACTCAAGGTTTTAACTTTTAAAAGGTCTTAAACAGACCACTATTATAATCAAACAATAGACCACTGCACCCATCTTCCCAAATTACACATTTAAAAATTTATCAGTAAATAATAATAATAGAACTAGAAAGTTCCTGGAGAAACTTTGACGGGGCCTGCCACGGTGTGCGTCCGTGCTGAACCAAGATGGCTCCAAGAGCTGATCAGTTGCAGACAGGAATCATAAAGGGCTGGTCCTATACACGAGAGGAGTCCACCTCTGAAGTTTGACCATTGTACTGTAAATGGTTGCAGAGTTAAAGCTAACAGGCTGTTGTGACCTTGACCTTTGACCTTGTGACCTTGAACTACTTGGCATGGATCCCTGACCCATGAGGGTTCTACCTGTGATGTTTGACCTTTCTATGTTACATGATTGTAGAGTTAGAGCACGCACAATTTTGCTCTGAAATTTTTACACCGCTAGCTTTGGCGGCC